>NW_027328740.1:21450018-21750018 GCF_048564905.1 Vicugna pacos
AGATATTTGTTATTCTTTAGATTCTAAATATAAATTATACTGTATACATTTGTTTTTGTCTAAGTTTCTTCACTATGCATATTATTTACTAGGTCTATTCAGGATGCTGAACTAGCAATGTGTTATTCATTTTCATGGCTGAGTATTATTCCATTGCATATTTATTGAAACATCATATCTTCTTAAGTCCATAGTCTACTGTGGACTCTTGGATTGCTTCCCTTTCTTTCATATTATAATCAGTGCTTTTGTGAACATTGGTTCTTCTCAATTTAGGGTTTTTTCCCACAGATTTTTCCTAGGAGAGGTATTACTGGGTCATATGGTAGTTAAATTTTTAGTTTTTAAACAAATCTGAATACTCTTTTTCTTAGAAGTTGTATCAATTTACGTTCGTACCAAGAGTATACAAGAGATTTCTTACCTCCACATCGTCTCCAACAGTTTCTATTTGTAGACTTTTTCATAACAGCCATTTGACCAGTGTGACATAATATCTCATTGTGGTTTTGATTTGCAATTACCTAATAATTAGTAATGTTGAGCAATTTTATCACTTCCGTGTTACTCATCTGTATGTTTTTTCGGAAAAATATTAACTCAGGTACTTTGCTCTTGTTTTTGATTGGGTTTTTGTTTTTCACCTTGAGTTGTTTAACCTAAATGCATGTTACATTTATTAACCTACATCTATTAACCCCTGGTAACTTGCATTGTTTGCAATTATGTTCTCCAATTATACAGGCAGTCTTTTCATTTCATTGATTGTGTCCTAAGCTGTGCAGAAATTTTCAAGTTTATTTAGGTCCCACTTGCTAATTTTTGCTTTTACTTCTTTTGCCTTAGAAGACTGATATAAGAAAATATTCCTATGATATATATCCAATAGTGTATCACCTATATTCCCTTCTAGCAGTTTTATAGTATCAGGTCTTACATTTAGGTCCTTAATAAACTTGGAGTTTATTTTTGTATATGATGTCAGGAAATGCTCTCATTTCACTGTTTTAAATATAGATGTTCAGCTTTCCCCACACCATCCAATGACGTGACTCTCCTTTTTACATTGTGTACTCTTGACTCTTTTATCATAGATTCATTGCTCATAGGTTTGTGGAATTATTTCTAGGCTCTCTATCTGTTTTTATTAATTGTATCTCTGTGCCAATGCCATACTGTTTTTATCACTGTAGGTTTGTAGTAGAGTAAGGTATCCGGGAGGGTTCTACCTCCAGATTTGTTGTTTTTTCTCAAGATCATTTTGGCAATTTTTAATGGTTTCATGTAAAACTTAGATTTGTTAATTTTCTGGTTCTGTGGAAAATACTACAGCTTCGTAACAGTACTCGCACTAAATCGGTAGGTTTCTTTTTGTAGTACGGCCATGTTAACAATATGAACTCTTTCAATCCAAGAGCACAAGACATCTTTCCGTTTTTTTGAATCATTTTTAATTTCTTTGTCAATGTTTTATAATTTTCAGTGTGTAGATATTTCACATATGTGGTTACTTTCATTCCAATATATTCAGGGTTATGGGGTAATAAATATTATTGCTTTCAACGTCCATTTTATCTTATCTCATGATTAATGCATAGAAATGCAAGAGACTTCTTTACATTAATCTTGTACCCTGCTCCCTTGATGAAATTATTTATTGTTCATAATAGTGTGGAGCTCTTAGAATTCTCTATGTAGATTGTTATGCCATCAGTACTGGTGACAATTTTGCCTCTTTCTGTCCATTTTGCATTTCTTTTTCTTCTTTTTCTTTTCCTTTTCCTTTCGTCTATTACTGTTGAAGTGAAGTGGTGAGGGTAGGAATTCTTGTGAATTCCCATGAATTTACCCAGAAGGCTTTCAGCCTTTCCCCTGAGAATTATAAATTGTTATAAATGGCCTTTAGTATGTTGAGAGATGTTCCCATTGTACTCAATTTCATGAGAATTCGGTTGATGAATGCATGTTGAATTTTGTCAAATGCTTATAATTTGTGTATTGACATGTTCTTGTGAAATTTGTCCTTCCTTTGTTAGATATGTGTCATGCTGTTTGACTTGTGTATGTTGAACCATCCTTGTGACTCAGGAAGTAATCCAACTGATCATCATGTATAAAACTTTCTAAGTATTGCTGGATTCATTTGTTGATATTTTTGGAGGATTTTTGAATGTATATCATCATTCATCAATGATATAGGATTTCCATTTCCATTTTTTTTGGTAGTGTCTTTGACTGATTTTATTATCAGGGTAATGGTGGCTTCATAGAATGACTTTGGGAATTTTCCTTCCTCCTTCATTTTTTAAAATAGTTGGGGTAAAAATATTTTAGTGAAGGCATCCAGATATTTTGTTCAAGGGGTGTTCTTAAAATTATACATTGTATTTAATTTATACGGATTGTTCATGTCATGTTCTCAGATTTCTCTTTATTCAGTGTTGGCAGGCTGTACGTTTCAAGAAAATTGTCCATTTCTTTAAGTCATCCAGTTGGTTGTCACGTAACAGCTCATTGTGCTTTCATAATCGTTTTTTGTATTTCTGCAATATCTGATATTATTTTTTCTGTTTAATTTCTTTTTTTGTTTGTGTCCAGTCTCTGTATTTCTTAATAAGCCTGGCTAAATGTTTACCTGTTTGTTAATATTTTTTAAAAAATTTAAAGGTGTTGGTTTATGATTTGTAATTTATTTTTCAACTAATATTTTATTTATTTTCAACATAATTATTAAAGAATTTTCATTCTACTGCCTTTGGATTTTGTTTGTTCTTATTTCTTGTTATTTTGGGTGGTATACTTGGTCCTTTCTATGAGGTTTTTCCTGTTCCTTGTAGAAGTCATGATTTGTTCTCAACTTCCCTCTTAGATTTGTATTTGCTGTATCCCATATGTTTTATGAAGCTGTGTTTTCATTGTAATTTCTCTCCACGTATGATTTTATTACCTCTTTGATTTCATCATTGAACTTGTTTTATTTTATTTTTTAAATGATGTGGTTTGACCTCATGTTTGTGCTTTTCCTATTCTTCTTTCTAGAGTTGATGCACAGGTTCTTACTTTGTGTATGGAAAAATACTTGCTGTAATCTATATTTGCTTAAAGTTCCTGAGGCTCATTTCATGACATAATGTGTGGTTAATTCCTTAGATAACATCCTGTGCACACTTGAAATGTTTATGTGTTTTGCTTTTCTGATGCAGTGTCCAATATCTCACTTAGGTTCAAATGATCTAATATGCTATTAAGATCTCTGTTTTCTTACAGACATTCTTTCTGGATGATCTGGCTATCAGAATAGTGGGGTGTTCATCTCATCTACTATTATTGTTTTATAATGAAATAATTCCTTCATGTCTACTAAAATTTCTTTTTATACTTAGGATCTATGGTGTTGGGTCCATATATAATTTAATGAGTGTAATGCCCTTTTTTCATTGATCCCTTTTTCTTTATATAATGTCATATTTGTTTTCTTTTGGCCCCTATTTTAAAACGTATTTTGCATGAGTTAAGCATTGCAATCTGCACTTTCTTGTCAATTCCATGGAATATCTTTTCCATTTATTTCCAGACTATGTTTATCTTCCACCATAAAATGAGGCTTTTGGGGGGAGGCAAAGATGGTGGAGTAGGAAGATGCTCATAGCTCACACTTTGCTGCAAATACACCAGACCCTCATACAAAGGCCCACTCAGCTAACCAGAGAACCTGCAGTTCTATGACAGTAGATTGTACTCTTCAATAGATAAAGATGTGAAAAATCTGGTAGGAGAAAAGGAAGAAAGAAAGAAGAAAAGGCAAAACAGAATTGGACAGTTCCAACAGGGAGGGAGCAGCAAAGAAGGACTGGTGCTCATTCACTGTGTCTCCCCTCTCCAGCTGTGTGATGGGCAGGAAGAAGGGGAGCCTCCAAGGCTTCGACATGTACATTGTATAAGTTGACTGACAGAACTAAGTTAAACAGGCACAGAGGATCCCTGTGACACTCAGCTGAAGATGCATCCCAGAAGCTGGGGGCAGGGCCATGCTGCCCGAGCTGGGTGGTAGATGGGAATGGCTGCACTGTGGCTGCCCAGGGGAATGGATTTGGCATTGTGTCATGGCTGTGGATGGACAGGGCAGAACAGCCTGGGCCCTCCATAAAACAACAGGGCAGATGTGCCCTGTGGGTGGAAGGGTGCATTACCCATCTCTGAAAATCCACAAGAGTTTCTAGGTGAAGAGAGCTGGGGCTCAGACACAGCCACCATACCCTCTGGTGCTTTACACCAATGTGGCAGTGGGGGAAATACCTGCATCTACACCTAAGGGCTTAGCAGCCTCAAGGGTCAGACCGAGACTTGTCTAAATCCTGAGGCATATAGGATCCTACTGTCTGGTTCCTCAGAGAACTTGTCTGACAAGACAAACAAGGAGCTGGATTTTGGGCCAGACCAGGGACAGGGCTGTTCCTCAGTCTTCCCTGAGCCCATTTCCGGTGTGCAAACCTGAGGCAAAGCGTATATAGGCACAGAGCAGCAGAGTGATCAGCAACCTGAGAGGACAGTTGGCCCCTCAAATTTTGGGCTAGATTACAGCCCCTTACAGTGGTGCTGGGAGAGGGCATGATGCCCTATCATGCCTAGTCATTCTGCAACATCTGACTGCAGCATCGGTCAGGGCATTGTCAAGACAGCCCATAGAGAAGAGAGCTTCATCATACCCAGTGTAGGGTTTAGGAGCGATCTGCTTGCTGACATGCCCTGGGAGCAGCACAGATGAGGGCTCCAGTGGAGGACCTCTGGAAACAACAAGTTGAGCTTCCAAATCAGGATGAATAAAGAAAGAATTCACATTAAAAGTACACAGTCTCCAGGAGGACAATGACCACACCCTTGTATTAATGTGTTTTTACCTGTTCCATTTTTATTACCCTCTTAATTTTTACTTCTTATTGAATTATGTATAGCCCCATTTTAATTCCTTTGAAATTTTTAAAAATATTTTTATTATTATTATTTTTCAAAATACTGCTTCAAATTCTTTTTCTATTATTCATTCAACAATGTCTTCAAACCTTTATTTCTCTCATCTTTAAAATTCTTTAACTCTCTCTCACTTTTTTCTCTTTTCGAAGTTGTATAACTACATAGGCTTTAGGTAGATAAACTCTTTAGGTCCAAATTAGATAACTGATACTCCATAAACCACAGTGCCAGAGAGGTAGTAGAAAGTTGAAGAAGCAGAGAAACCATCCCCAATTAAACGAACAAGAGAAATCCCCTGAAAGAACGATCAGTGAAATAGACATCGATATCCAACTAGATCAAGATTTCAAAAATGGAGTGATCAAATTACAGAAGGAAATTAAAGAGATAGTGCTTAGAGATACAAAATATGTCAAAAATGAAATTGAAACTATAAGGAAGTGTCGAGTAGAATAGGTAAACACGTTGACTGAGATGAGGAATGATTTAAAGGTGTAGAAAAGCTGACTAGATAACACAGAGGAATGAATTAGTGACTTAGAAGACAGGAAAATAGAAAGCTCCCAATCATAAGAGCTACAAGAGAAACAATGAGAAACAAATGAAAAAAGCATAAGGGACCTGGGGATAATAGAAAGCATGACAATCTTGGCATGATAGAAGTCCCAGAAGGGGAAGAATGACCAAAGGGGATTGCAAAGGTTTTTGTAGAAATCATGACTGAGAACTTCCAAAACTTAAATAAGGAATCAGATATCCAAGTACAGTAAGCTCAGAGTGTCCCAAACAAGAAGAACAGAAATACACCCACACTAAGATATATAATTAATATGGTCAGAGTCAAGGAAAAAGAAATTATCCTAAAGACAACAAGAGGATAGTAAATTGTGAGTTACAAGAGAATCCCCATAAGGATACCAGCGGATTTCTCTACACAAATACTACAGCCCAGAAGGGATTGGCAAGATATATTCATAGTCTTGAATGGAAAAAATTATATACTGTAGGATACATTGACCAACAATGTTATACTTTTTGGCTGATGTAGAAATAATGGATTTCACTGACAAGAAAAATCTTTAAGAATTAGCAACACTAGACCCATGCAAAAAGAAGTATTGAAAGGTTTTCTCTACAAAAAAAGCAGCAGGATACTACAGAAATGTGAAACTCACAGCTGGAAAGGTGATAACTCATGAATTACAAATAAAATAAACACAAAATTTTAAAACAAGACATACAAATAATTGAGAGTGCGAGAGGGAGGCAGGAAAATAGAGAATTTTTTTTTTGGTCTTTCATTTAAAAATATTTTGTTCTCGGTAGGATGGGTGTGAGATCATGTTTCTATCACTTTAAAAAATGCAGTTATATTAATGGTCTGATGGACATAAAAAAGGTTAACAAAAAGAAGATAACTTATCAGGGAGTTACTAAAACTAAATAAAATTAATGATAATACAAAGGAAAATGACCAACCATAAAAGGAAGATGAAAGGAAAAAAGAGGAAATTCCAAATCAACTACACATATAAGGTCAATTTGGCAATAAACACAAGCCTATCATCAATTATTGTAAATGTTAATGGACTAAATGCTCCAGTCAAAAGTCGTAGAGTGGCAGGCTGAAAAATAAAGCATGAACCTTCAATATTCTGCATACAAAAGACCCACTTCAGAGAGAAGGACACATATAGATTGAGAGTGAAAGGATGGTAAAGAGTATTTCATACAATTGGAAAAGCAAAAAACAGGTGTTGCATTACTGTTTTCAGACAAAATACTCTTTAAAACAAAGGCCATAAAGAAAGATAAAGAAGGACATTTTATAATGATTGAAGGAGTGATACAATATGAGGATAGCACACTCGTTAATACATATGCACCAAATACAGGAGCACCTAAGTCCATAAAATAAATACTAACTGATATAAAGGGGGAATCATATTTGTAGATTTCAACAATGTATTAAAATAACTGGACAGATCATTGAGACAGAAAAAAAGTAGGCAACAGAAAAATGAAATAATACGATAGAAATACTACACTTGATGGATATTTTCAGAGCATTGTAACCCCCCAAAATAGGATGTACATTCTTTTCAAGTGCACGTGGGACATTTCCCAGGATTCAAGATGTACTTGGGCACAAAAGAAACCTCAGCAATTTTAAGATGATAGAAATTACCTCAAGCATCTTTACTGACCACAATGCCATGAAGCTTGAAATCAACAACAGAGAAACAAAGGAAAACATGGAGATTAAACAATATGTTATTAAAAAACCAATTGGTCAATGAGAAATCAAAGCAGAAATGAAAACGTACCTTGAGACAAAAGAAAATGAAAGCAAAACACCACAAAATTTATGGGACACAGCAAAAGCAGTGCTGAGAGGGGAGTTTATAGCGATACAGGCGTTCCTCAAAAAAGAAGAACAATGACAAATAAACAATTTAACCCACCAGAAGAATGAACTAGAGAAACAAGACCAAAAAATCCCAAAAGGCAGCGGAAGGAAGGGAATCATAAATATTGGGGAGGAAATAAATAAAATTGAGATTAAAAAGAACTTAGGAAAAAAGTTAACCAATCCAAAATCTAGTTTTTCCAAAAAGTAAGTAAAATCGAAAAGCCTCTGGTCAAACTAAATAAGAAGAAAAGAGAGAGAGCACAAATTAGCAAAATAAGAAAGGAGAATGGAGAAATTACAACAAAATAATAGAAATACAGAATATCATACGATAATATTATGAAGAATATTTGGATACAAATTGTATAACCTGGAAGAGATGAACAAGTTTCTGTAAACATACTGTCCACCGAGATTGAATCAAGAAGGAACTGACCACTTGAAGAAACAGAGCTCTAGAAATGAAATCAAAATAGCAATATGAAACCTTCCTACAAATAACAGTCCAGGTCCGGATGGATACACAGCAGAATTCTACCAAACAAACACAGAAGAACTCATACCAGGCCTTCTCAAACTCTTCCAGAATATTGAAAAGGAAGGAATACTCCCAAAGTCATTCTATGAAGCCACAATCACCCTGATACCACAACCAGGCAAAGACACTACCAAAAAAGAGGATTATAGGCCAATATCACTGATGAACACAGACGCCAAAATCCTCACCAAAATAGTAACAAATAGAATCCAACAACACAGAAAAAACATTATATATCATGACAAAGTGGGGATCATGCCAGTGACACAGGGGTGGTTCAACTTATGCAAATTAATCAATGTAAAACAGCACATCAACAAGTGAAAGAACCAAAACCACATGATCATCTCAATAGATGCAGGAAAAGCATTTGATAAAAATCAACACCCACGTATGATAAGAACTCTCACCAATGTGGGCATAGAGGGAATATATTTCAGCATCATGAAAGCAATAGATAACAAACCTACAGACACCATAGTACTCAAAGATGAGAAAGTCAAATTCTTCCTACTAAAATCTGGGAAAGTAAAAGGATGCACACTAACACGACTCCTACTCAAGATAGTCTTGGAAGTCCTAGCCACAGCAATCAAACAAGAGAGAGAAGTAAAAGGGATGTAAATTGGAAAGGAAGAGATAAAAGTGTAACTATATGCAGATAATATGTTACTGTTTATAGAAAACCCTACAAGATCCACAATGAATTTTCTACAGCTGATCAAAGAATTCAGCAAGGTAGCAGGTTACCAGATTAAGATACAAATATTAGTGGAATTTCTTTATGCTAACGATTCAGATAATACTATAGAGCTCAAGTCAACATGACAGCACATTATTAGTAGACAAACATTCATATAGGCCAATGGCACAGCATAGAGAGCCAAGAAATTAACCCAAAAATGTTTGGTCATTTAATCTTCGATAAAAGGAGGAAAGAAATCACAATGGAAAAGAGAAAGTCTCTTCAGCAACTGGTGTTTGGAATACTGGACAGCAGCATGTAATTCAATGCAGCTAGAACATTCCCAATGAAGCTAGAACACCATACACAAAAATAAACTCAGAATGGATCAAAGACTTAAACATAAGTTAAGATAGAATAAACCACCAAGAGGAAAATATAGGCAAAATGTTTTCTGATATGTCTCGAAAATTTCCTCGTAGAAGAAACAAAAGCAAGAATAAACAAATGAGACCTAATGAAACTTACAAGCTTCTGCACAGTAAAGAAACCAGAAGTAAAACAAAAAGACAACCTACGGAATGGGAAAAATATTTGCATATGAAATCGTCAAAGACTTGATCTCCAGAGTATATAAGCAGCTCATCCAAAGAATAAGAAAAAATAAACAACCAATCCAAAATTGGGCAGAAGACCTAATTAAGCAATTCTCCAAGGAAGACATACAAATGATCAAAAGGCACAGAAGAAAATGCTGAATATCACTGATTATCAGAGAAATGCAAATCAAAACTGCAATGAGGTATCACTTCACACCAGTCAGAATGGCCATCATTCCAAAATCCACAAATGACAAATACTGGAGAGGCTGTGGAGTAAAGGGAACCATCCTTCACTGCTGGTGGCAATGCAGTTTGGTGCAGCCACTGTGGAAAACAGGATGGAGATTCCTCAAAAACCAAGGAATAGACTTATCATATGACCCAGGAATCCCGCTCCTGGGCATAAATCCAGAAGGAACCCTACTTCAGGATGACACCTGCACACCAATGATCATAGCCAGCAGTATGTACAATAGCCAAGACATGGAAACAGCCTAAATGTCCATCGACATTTGACTAGATAAAGAAGAGGTAGTATATTTATTCAATGGATTAGTAGTCAGTCTTATAAACTGACAACATAATGCCATTTTCAGGAACATGGATGCTCCTGGGGAAAATCAGTCTAAGTGAAGTAAGAGAGAAAGAGAAAGAAAAATACCATATGAGAAGGCTCATGTGTGGAATCTAAAAACCAAACCAAACCAAACAAAAAATGCAGAAATACAAAACAGAAAAAGACTCGCAGTCAGAGAATACAAAATTTTGGTTGCCAAGTGGGTGGGGTGTGGGAAGAGATAGGCTGAGAGGTCAAAACTGTAGAATAGATAAACAGGATTGTACTGAATAGCACAGGGAAATATATAAATAATCTACGGCAGTTCACAGGGGAAAAAGTTGGATAACAAATGTATATATGTTCATTGTAACTAAAAAATTATGCTCTACATTTGAATTTGAGGAAACCTTGTAAAAGGATTAAAAATAAATAAAAAAATTAAAAAAGAAAGAAAAAACCTAAATATTACAGGTTTAAATATAAATTAGAGAGAAAAGCAAATATGCAAAGAGTAGTAAAACCAAACATTTTGTTTTTGTTTTCTTTTTAATATAAGCATAATCAAAATAACTCTAGCCAGGTGCATCATGAAGAAAAGAAGGAAGCTCCAAAGAAATAAAGTCAGAAATAAATGTGGAGAAATAACAATTCTTCCCTCAGATATACAAAAAAGAGATCATTGTGTCTATACTTAAATGCCAATAAACTGGACAACTTAGAAGAAACAAACAAATGTCTAGAAAGAGAAAGGGATAAGGAGAAACAAATAATTTGAATAAACTGTCTACTTGAAGAAAGAAAAAATCTGCATTTAAAAAAATCTTTAAAAGTTAGTGCTGATTTAAAAAGCTCCCTTGGAAAACTGTAAAAAACACAAAGCAGAACTTATACTCTTCAAACTATTCAAACATAGTGAAGATGTTGGAAAATCCCAAATTAATTCTATGAAGATTTTATCACCCTGATAGCAAAGCCAACAAAGTAGAAACAAAGAGAATTTCAAGCCAAAATCTTTGATTGATAAAGATGCAAAAATTCTAAAAATTATTATTAGCAAACTAAATCCAGCAATACTTAAAATGAATTATATGCTATGATCAAATTAAATTCATTGCAGGGTCATAAGAGTGGTGGAACATACTTGAAATCAATCAGTTTGATACACCACATTAACAAAAGTAAAAGGGAAAATGACGTGGTCATCACAATAAATCCATAAAAAGCATTTCAGAAAATTCAACTTTTATTCATTACAGTAGCAGCAACAACAGCAACAAAAATAAAGCAGAAAAACCAACAACAGAAACCTCTTACCAAATTAGGATTCAGGGAATATATCTCAACATAAATAAAGTCTTTAATAACTGACAGACAGAGAACATAATATGCAAAAGTGAATAACTGAAAGCCAAATTAAGGAATAAGGAAAGGATGCCCCCTCTCACCATTTCTATTAAACACAGTATGGGAAGTCCTAGCAACAACAATCAGACAAGAAAATAAATTATTGAAGTTGGATTGAATAAAGTAAAACTGTTATTATTTTAGATGACATGATAATCTATATAGAGAACTCTAAAGATTCTCCACACCAAGACAACTAAAACTAAAAAAGACATTTAGCAAAGCAGCATGATTCATGATTAATATACAAAAACTGTTACATTTCTTTACACTAACAATGAAATATTCCATAATTTTAAAAAATCCATACGATATCAGATCAAAAATGAAAAACTAATGAAAAATCCAAGATAATAAAATCAATAGGAGACTGATAAAAAATTTGAAGATGATGAAAAGAAATGGAAAGAAATCTCAAGGTCTTAGTTTAGAGGAATTAATATTGTTAAAATGTACATAATACAAAAGATGTCTACAGATATAAAGTGATTCAGATCGAACTACATGGTATTTTCCACAGAAATTAAATCAGTTCTAAGATTTGTATGGAACTGCAAAAGCACCAGAACTGCAAAAGGAACAATGAGGAAAAAGAACAAAGTTGGAGTCATTACCCATAACCCTCCCAGATCTCAGACTATATTACAAAAACAGTAATCAAATCAGCACAATACTGGAGAACGAACAAACATCTATATCACTGGAACAGAACACAGAGGCAGAAATAAAACATTACACCTATGGTCAACTAAACTATGACAAAGGAAGCAAAATTATACAAAGCCTAAAAGACAGTATTCAGAAAGTGATGTTGAGAAAGCTAGACAGCTACATGTTACTCAATGGAATTAGAACACTCCATCACACTGTACAGAAATAAACTCAAAATGTTTTAAATATCTGAATCTAATACATGACACAATAAAACTCCTGGAAATTAACATAGGCAAAACAAGACATAAATTGTAGCGAAATTTTCTTATGTCAATCTCCCAAGCTGAAAACAATAAAAGTAAAATAATCAAATAGGTCCTAGTTAAACTTAAAACCTTCTACACAGAAAAATAAACAATATGAAAAGATGAAATTCCAAATGGGAGAAAACATTAGGAAACAATGCTATCAACAAGAGGCTAATTTCTAAAATACACACTTCGTTCATACAACTCCATTTCAAAAATCTACAAACAACTCAGTCAGAAAATTAGCAGAAGACAATTCTCTGAAGAAGACACACAGATGTCAATCAGAAACTTAAAAACATGCTCACATAGCTAATCATTATACAAATGCAAGACAAAAATTAAATAATGTTTTACATCACACTCCTGAGAAGGGCTGTCATAAAAATGTCTACAAATAATAAAGACTGGGGAATTTGTGTAGAAAAAGGGACTCTCCAAAGCAGTGGATGGGAATGAAAATTGGTGAAAGCACTTTGGAAACAGTATGGAACTTCCTTTAAATAATTAAGATAGACCTATCATATGACCCAGCAATCCCACTCCTGGGCATTTAAAGCATAAAACCTGACAACAAAGTATCCTAGGGTAAAACATATGAAGTACACTCTGACATTGGACTTAAATTGATTCTACATTTGTCTACTCTGACAAGGGAAGCAGAAGCAAAAGTAACAAAATATGATTGTATCACTCTAAACAGTTTTACACTACAGAAGACATGATCATTAAATTGAAAATTCAACCAACACATAGGGAGAATATATTTGTAAGTGATATTTTCCAATCAAGTGTTAATATCCAATTTTATGGCAAACTCTTACCCCATAAAAACAACAAAAAAGACCAAACAATCAAATTAAAAAAAATGTCCATAGGAAATGAATATATAGATTTGAATCAATTATCGGTAGAAAACATACAGTTGGATAAATGACACATGAAAATATGTTCAGAGTTATAAATTATTAGGAAAATCATAAACCAAAAATGAGAGAAGTCCTCACAATTGTCAGAACTTCTCATCAAAAAGAAAAGAAATAAATGTTGGTGAGATTGTGGAGAAAAATGAGCAACGTGGACAATGTTGATAGGAATGCAAAGTATTGATTCCATTGCGTATATACATCAAATTTTCTTCATCCATTTTTCTGTCAAGGGATATTGGGTTTGTGATCTCCTGTCTGAAGGCTCTAGAGAATAAGCCCTGAAGCTCTAGAGAATAAGCCCATGGTCTGAACTGATAAACAAGCTGTGAGGAATGTCACATATCCAGGCTGGATAAGAAATGGCCTGCTCATTGTATCCAGTATGGATGGCTGTATAGACTATACTGGGTAAGATACTCAGAGGAGGACAACCTAAGACAGGCACAGCCGGCTGGATAAGAGATGGCCTATTTAATGAAGTTCCATGATGAACTTTAAAACAATCCTTGATCATTTAACATTCTGTGCTTACTGCTGGTGCTTGGGGACATAAATAGCTTAAGATTATTAACATTGTAATCACTTAGATTATATGTGAGGCATTGTGCATGTTATATAAACCCTTTTTCTAAGAATTAATAAAAAGAGAACTTCTCCACTTCTCTCCACACAGCGTTTTATGTGTATATGATATTGTGCCACTGACAGGGTTAATTTAATTTGTTGGGAGTATCTTAAATTATGTTGTATTATATACAATGCTTTTTTTGCACCTATTGAAATGATTATGTGAGTTTTATTTCTCATTCTATTATTGTGGCATTTCACCTTTATTGATCTGAATATTTTGAAGTATCCTTAAACCCAGGGATAAATCCCTTTACTCATGTATGTGTATGATATATTAAATGTGTTGTTGAATTCATTTTGCTTGTGTTTTGTTGAGAATTTTGACACATATGTTTATCAGGGATAATTTTGTATATTTTGCATCTGATGTCCTTTCTAGATTTGTTATGCAAATAAAGCTGGAATCATAAAACAACTTTGGAATCTTTCCCCCCCTTCAAATTCTTGGAAGATTTTTCGAAGAATTGGTGAAATATTGTCTTCAAATGTATGACAGAATTCACCAGTAAAGTCACCTTGTAAATTTTTTCTGGTTTGGTAGGTTTGGATTATGATTTATTCATATACACTTTTGCTGTATTGAACTTTCTGATTTCTTCTTGATTCATTATTGGAAGACATATGCTTCTGGGAATTTGTCTTTTGTTCTAGGTCATTCAAATCGTTGGCTAGTGTTAATTTCTTATGATGCAATGCATCTCTACAACATCAGTGGTAATATCTTCACTATAATTTCTAATTTTATTTGAGTTTTTATTTTCTTAGCCAACCTAAACTTTTGTCCACGTTATGTTTAAAAAAACAGACTTTTTTTTTTATCTTTTCAATTGTTTTTCTTGTTATTTGCCTTACTGTCATTGATTCAATTTTCTTCTTCATTCTTTCTCTTTTCTCCTAGATTCTTGATTGTAAAGTTAAGTAGTGCGAATCTTTGTATTTCTTTAATTATTAAATATTATTTATTTATTTATTTGTTTGTTTGTTTACATATTTATTCATTTATTTATCATTGAACTACTGCCATTTACCATGTGTCAATCTGTGGTGTATTGCATAGTGTCCCCATACATGCATATATTTCTGTGCCTATAAAACATTACTTCACGTTATTTAACATACTGCCCTGTGTCATACAAAAGAAATTTTGAAAACATCTGTTTTTATATATAGTGGATAACATTTATAAATCTACAGCTCCCAAATATATCCTCTTGCATCCCCTTTCCACAGTAATCATAGAATTGTTCAGTAGATCTGCGAGTGTGTTTCAGTTTTGTAGATGAAATCATAGAGTTCTCATCCAAATATATTTTTAAGCTTCTTCATATGTAATGTCATGTATTATATTTCTTTCTTTTTCTGGTTTACTTCAATTAGAATGACACTTTTTGGGGACATCCATTTTGCTGCAAATGTCATTGTTTTATCATTTTTTATTGCAGAATATTATTCCATTGTGTAAATATGGCATAATTTCTGAATACTGTCATCTGTTGTTGGACAATTAGGTTGCTTCCATGTTGTGGCTGTTGTATATAGCACTGCTAAGGACATTGGGGTGCAGGTGTCTATTTGAAATAGGGTTCACTTTGATATATAGCCAGAAGTGGGATTGCTGGATCGTATGTTAAGTTTATTTTTATCCATTAGAGGAATCCCCATCCTGGTTTCCAAAATCACTGCACCAAACTATGTTCCTACCAACAGTGTAGGAATGTTCCCTTTCTCCTCAGCTTCCCCAGCATTTATTGTTTGTGGACTTTTGAATGATGACCATTGTGACTACTGTGAAGTGATACTTCATTATACTTTTGAATTGCCCTTCTCTAATAATGATAGTGAGCAATTTTTTGTTGTTGTTTTTTCATATATCTGTGTGTCATTTGAATGTCTCTATTGGAGAATTTCATGTTTAGGGCTTCTGCCCATTTTCAGATTGGGTTTCTTGTTTTTTTATTATTATTAGGTTGTATGAATCTTTATATTTTGGAAATTAAGACTTTTTCAGTTGCATCACTTCTAAATATTTTCCTTAAACCTGTAGGTTGTCATTTTGCTTTGTTTATGATTCCCTTTGCTGTGCAAAATCTTATAAGTTTTATTAGGTCCCATTTAATAATTTTGCTCTTACATCCATTACCTAGGTAGTCTATTCTTGGAGATCATTGCTGAGATTTACCTCAGAGTGTTTTCCATATATTTTCTTCTAGGGGATTTACTGTGTCTTGCTTATATTTAAGTCTTCAAGCCATTTTGGGTTTCTTCTTGTGTATGCATTGAAGGAATGTTCTAACTCCATTGCTCTGCATGCTGCTATCCAGTTTTCCCAACACCAGTTGGAGAAGAGATGGTCTTTTCTCTGTCATATTCCTGGCTACTCTGTCAAAGATTAATTGAACATAGGCCTGTAGGTTTATTCCTAGGCTCTCTATTCTGCTCTATTGGTCCATATGCCTTTTTCTGTACCAATATCATGTAATTTTGATTATGGTAGCTCTGCAATAGTGTATGGAGACCTGGTAGGTTATTCCTCCATTCTCTTTCTTTTACTTCAATATTGCTTAGGAAACTATGGATTTTTTATGACAGTATGTAAATCTTTGGATCATGTGTTTCAGTCCTAAAAAAATGTTTTTCATAATTTGATAGGAAATCAAATTTTCTTGCCTGATCATTGTGGCTAGGACTTCCAAGACTATATTGAATTGAAATTGTGAGAATGGGCCACCTTGCCTTGTCTCAGGTTTTTGTGAGAAGGTTTTCAGTTTTTCACCATTGAGTATTTTGCTGGCTATATGTCATAAATAGCTATTATTATGTTGAGATATGGTCCCTCTGTACCCAATGTGATAAGAACTTTTTTAGCAGTAAATTGTTAAATGTTATCAAATGTTTTTCTGCATCTACTGAGATTATCATGTGGATTTTTGTCCTCTCTTTTGTTGATATTGTTTATCACAATTGATTGATTGATTTGCATATGTTACACCATCCTTGTGTTCCTGGGATGAACCTAACTTGATAATGGTGTATGATCTTTTTCTAAATGCTGTTGGATTCTGTTTGTTAATAATTTCTTAAGCACATTTACATCTATGTTTATCAATGATATTGGCCTATATTTTTCTTTTTAGGTAGTGTCTTTGGTTTTGTTATCAGGTTGATGTTGGCCTTATGGTGTGAGTTTGTGTGTACTCATTCCATATCAATATTTTCGAAGTGTTTGAGGAGGACTGGTATGGACTTTTCTTTGTACGTTTGGTCAAATTTCCCAGTGAATCTATTTGGGTCTGGATTTTTGTTTGCAGATTTTTATTTTATTGATAATTCTTTTCCATTTTTGGTGATCTGTCTGTTCAAATGGTAAATTTCTTCTTGATGAAATAATGGTGGGCTGAATGTTTCCAGAAACTTCTCCATTAATTCTAGGTTATCCAGTTTGTTTCCATGCAGTTGCTTAAGGTAATCCCTTATGATATTTTGCAAATTTGATATACTCTGCAGTTTCCCCAATTTCATTTCTTATGTTATTTTTGTTCTCTCTCTTTTCATGTTGGTGAGTCTGTCCTGAGATTTGTTAGTGTTGTTGAATATTTCAAGAAAGTGTTTGATTAATTTTTTCTATTTTTTAATCTTTATTTCAATTCTTTCTCCCTTGATCTTTATTTTCCCGCTTTCTGCTGACTTTTGGTTTTGTTTGCTCTTCTCTTCATGATTAGTTTACATAGAACGTTAGATTATTTATTTGAAATTTCTCTTCTACTTTGAAACGGACCTTGTCACTATGAACATTTCTCTTAAGCCTACTTTAACTGTATTCCATAGACTTTGTGTAGTGTTTTGTCAAATTTCTCAAGATATTTTTTAATTTCTTCTTTTAATTCATCACCTCCCCCCGTTGTTTTACTACCATGTTTTTAATTTACATGCTGTCATGTTTTCTCCCTGTTTTATTGTAATTGATTTCTTGTTTCATGGTTTTATACTCAGAAAAGCTGCTGGAAATAATTTCTATTTTCTTAAATTTATTGAGGCTTCTTCTGTGCCTCAGTACATAAACTTTCCTAGAAAATGTTCTATGTGTACTGGAAAAGAATGCATATTCTGTTTTGGGGAGAAGTACTGTTTTGAAAAATCAACCAAATCCAATTATTTTATCATATCTTTTAGTATCTTTGTTCCCTTATTAATTTTCTGTCTGAAAGACCAGTCTAGTGATGGTAATGGGGAGTTATATTCTCCTTCTGTTATTGTGTTCCCATCAATTTGTCCCTTTTTATCTGTTAGTATTTTCTTTATATATTTAGGTGCTTCTATATTCAATGCATATATATTAATTAGTATAATACCCTCATTTTGTATTGCTCCTTTAATCATTATATCGTGTCCTTGTTTATCTTTCTCTACGGCTTTTCTTGTAAAGCATATTTTGTGTGAAGTCAGTACTGCTAGTCCTCTTTCCTTGTCATGTGCATTTGCATGGAGCAAGTTTTTCCATCTCCTGACTTTGAATTGATGTGTGTTCCTCTTTCTAAAGTGGGTCTCTTGTATACTTCATAATGTAGGGTCTTATTATATTATCCAATCTGACAATATATATCTTTTGATAGAAGCACTAAGTCCATTACCATTTGTAACAATTTTTTATAAACTGGTGTTTATCTCCATTTTGAACTTCATTTTCCACTTGATTTGGTATTTCCTTTTTGTACATTTCTTTTTCTTTTTGTGGTTTTATAAGTTTTCTTTTATTAACGGTTTTTTTCTGGCTTTGTGACTTCATTGTAAGATTTTGACTTATGGTTACCCTGTTTTGTATGTATATTGACCCATTAATATATATGTTTATATTAACTGAAAGGAATACAAACTCAAACACATCATACAGAGAACAGAAACAAGAAGAAAATACTCTGTATTATCCTGTTTCACTCTGTGATCCTCAAAAATTTTGATGTCCTGTTTTACAACATCATGTTTATTCTGTTGTCTATCATCGTAGGTATTGCCTTCCTAATTATGATTTTCTCCTTTCTATGGCATCCTGCTTCTTTATTTTTAGAGTAGATGTTTCATTATTTCTCTATCTGTTGAGAAATACTTTTAGTATTTGCTTGTGTGGAAGTTATTTATCTCTCCTTGTATTCTAAAGGATAGCCTTACATGATATATTATCTTAGATAAAAGTTTTCTTTCATTCTGGACTTTCAATATGTCTTGCCACTGCCTTCTGCCTTTTGTTTTTGTGTGGGAAACGTGTTTAGAAATATAATGCATATAACTATATATAAGTAAAGGATATCTACAAATGAAGTTAACAAATAAGGAGAAAACTTATACATTAAAAAATAAAAAACATTGATGAAGGAAATTGAAATTGATCCAAAGAAATGAAAATATATCTTGTTAATGATGTGAAACAATGTGGTTGAAACAACCATACTACCCAAAGGAATCTACATTTAGTGTGATTCAAGACAAAATACCCATGAGATTTTTCCATTAAATAGAAGAAATAAATTCAAAATTTATATGTAACCACAAAAATCTTGAGTGGCCAAAATAATCTTGAAATAGAGTATTAAATATAATAGTGTAAAGTTCTCTGATGTTAAACAGTCCTACAAAGCTTTAGTAATTTGAACAACATTATACTGGCTCAAAAACTGACACCAATTAGTAGAAGAAAATAGAGCGACCAGATATAATCCCTCACACATATGATCAATTAACCCATGAAAACCGAAGCAAGAATATGAAATGAAGAAAAGAGCTTCTCCTCAATAAGTAGTGCAGGGGAGATTGAACATGTGAAAGATAGATTAGAGTATTTCCTCACATTTTATACAATCATTAAGCACAGAATATCTTTATACTTAATTCATTTACTTATATTTCTTGCACCTGTAATTTATAGATCTATGAGTTAGATTTTTTATTTCACTTATCAAATGTATTCCTTTTTTATTCTTTTTGGTATAAATTTACACAAAATTGTTTTCCTAATTTCTCTTTCTGATAATGTGTTGTTATTATATAAAAATGCAATGGATATTTTTATCTTGATTTTCTATTCTGCAAGTTTGCTAAGTTGGTTCATTATTTCTAACAGTCACTGTAGGAGTGTATGGAGTTTTCTGTCTACGTATAATTATGTCATCTGTAAAATCTTACTGCTTGCTTACAAGTTGAATGTCTTTTATATTATTTCTTGACTAGTTCTTCTGGCTAGAACATCTAGTAGTGTAATTTAGGTAGGTTTTGTGAAAATGAGCTACTTTTTATTATTACTGGACCAGAGGAAAAACTTCCTGTATGTTAACATTAACTTGATGTTAGTCATGGGTTTTTCATATACGGCTTTTATTATGTTTAGTCATATTCTATCTAGAGCAAATTTGTTAAGAAATTTTTTTATAAACAAGTTAAGATCAGATCTGTGAATAATTTTCCTACATATTTTGAGATTTTTATTTTTGAATACTTTGTTATTTAAGGGATGGTATCACATTTATTCATTTCCGTATGTTAAATAAAATTTATGAATCAGGACTAAATCCAACTTAACTACAGTTTAAAATACTTATAATATACCATGAATTCAGTAGCTAATATTTACTTAGAATGGAATATACACATACTGAAGGAAAAATTTACATTGTAGCTTGAGTGAACATTTATTTATTTAAAGATTTTATCTATCATTTTGAATTTGGCTTATGTTTAATGGAATTTATGTCTAAATAAATAATACAAATTTTGGTAGAACTTGATTTACTACAGTTTAGTGATACAGAACCTAGCTATTATTAACAATTAGTGTACAAAACACTTGCCTTAAAATGCTGCATTATACAAAAAATGCCAACTGTTTCAGGATTGAGAAACATATTGCTTCCTAAGATGCATTACCTGGTCTTTTCCACCACAACCCACATATACTGTTATTTCTTTGTTTTTCATTGTTTGTTTTCCCCTTAATGGAGGCACTGTTTACTGAACCCAGGATCCAGTGTATAAGTGTATTTATCAACATCATTTTGGAACACTTAACAGAAGCCCCAAGAGTAATGATTATAAAGATGACAAGAAAATTTATTCCTTCTAGGGACTGAAAATCCTCTGAATAAAAGAATGGCAAAAGTAAACTTTTATAAGTATATTATAAGATATTCTCTTTTGTAATTTTAAAGCAGAATACTAAATTATATTTGTTTTACTTATAGCACTGAATTACTATTTAAAACAAAAATTATCCCCTTTGGGATTTCTTAAACTTGATTCATTATTTTAATCTAGTTTTATTTCATAAATATTTACCAATATTTATAAACATAACAAATACACTGATAATTATTCTGCTCATGTTTTCAATATAGAGCTACTTATTGTAAATTAAACAGATAAATAACTACCTCCATTTCCAAATCAAATTGTTTCACTTTAATTACAAACTATAATGAAATAAGTATACCTTATCTGTACAGGTTTTACACAAATTTCACTTAAATTCCATAACTTTAAAATGATTTTATATATTTTGTTCATTATTTATACTCTGTTCACAAATGTGGTATAAATTTGTGTACAAAAGAATGGAGATTGGTTTTATTTCATAGACCTCAAAATTAAATTATTTAAAAAGATTTTGTGGGGATAATATTTGCAGACCACACTATAAAAATAAGCACCCTATATATTTCAGTTTAACTGGATGAATGAGGATTAAACACAGGCTGAATGTTACACTTGAGTTACCAGGGGACCAGTCATTAGGTGATGTCACATCTACTCAAGTTTAGAACCATTGTGATGGCCTAGCAGTTTATCTGTGCAGGCCTGCCAGAACAGCATTTGTAGCTGCAGTGCTCAAAAACATGCAGATTAGAAAAGTAGCAGTAGAAAAAGTTATTTGAGATGGCACCTGTTTCTTCAGAAATTCAAGATGTGTCTTGTAAAGATGGACCAACTGATTCAGGAAACTCCTGTAGATCTCTATTGTGTGATCAAACATTCTCTGGGGACTTGGACTTGAGGTGTATGATGGAAGAAAATGATTTTCAGAATTTGTCTGAAGAATCCTTGATAAAAAGACCATGCTACACACATGGTGTCTGTGAACCAGATGAAGATAATGATTTTCGTTCTCTGATATTTCCAAGAATACTCTGGAAAATGGCTGGGAATGACCAATTTAAATCCATCTGTTGGGATGATAATGGAACTTCCATAGTGATTGATGAAAATGTGTTTAAGAAGGAAGTATTGGAAAGAAAGGACCCTTTCAGAATATTTGAAACTTGAAATATGAAGTTTACATAGACAGCTTAACATTTATGGGTTTAGTAAAGTGTGGCAGAATTTTCAAAGATCTACTTGTCTAGCTGACTTTCTGGCAGAAGAAAAAGTAGTCTCTGTTTTAAGCAAGGTATTCAGTAATTGTAGTTACGACTTGGTAACGTATATATAAAATTTTATTTTGTACATCAAACTATGGTAATATAAATATAAAGATAGATTTTGAAAATTGTATAAAACTAAAAAGGCTAAAATTCTTTATTTTTTCTAAAAATGAGGACAGTGCCTTAAGTATTCAAGATTATGAGAAACGTTCCTAGCAACTATGAATCTTACAAGAAATCTAAATAAAGGTATTAAAGCTGCTTTTAAAAAGTCGCTTTCACCAATACTGCAAATGCTAACTTCTTAAATTTCATGACTATATTAATTAAATGTGTATATACCAAATAAGGAATTTCAAAACACAGTCAACAATGTTCATATTTTGATGATATTATCTTTGCATATTAATCATGAAATCTGAGGTTTTATAGGTTAGGCTTATTGTAGTCTTGTATTTTGTTTAAAATATTACTAAAATCTTTCTCCTATAGTTGTAGCTGCAGTTCTGCCATAATCCAAATCTTAAACAGGGAAGTCCCCAGCTTTTAGTGACAATAAAAAGAAGAGTTGGGATTAGAAATGCCTCTCTGGTATATTCATTGGCTGAAGGTTTCAAAAAGAAGCACTTTAAAGCAGGGGGGAATGTGCAAAATCATAATTCTGATTTTGTGGCTGACACTAGTGGAGAAAGTGCATTTTTACCTTCTGCAAATTTAAACATGCCTCTAATAATAAAGCCCTCTACTAGCCACATAATTGGTGATTCAACTACCCCGATCAGAGGTGATTTTTCTCTTCCATCATCAATGTCAGTTAGAACACCAAAACAAATTGCAGTGGATCAACGTGTTGTTTTAAATCAGTTGACCACTGTCCACGAGCACTCTCAAAGCAGCTACACTGTAGCAAATCGCCGTGTTGTGAACTTCATTACAACTACAACTTCTACTTCTCAGTACAGCAACTTGTCTCCCATACAGAGCAATTATTTTGGAGTAATGGTGGAGCCTTCAAATTTTACAAATAAATATCACAGCATATGTGCCCATGAAGGTCGTATTTCTAAACGTCAACCTGGGAGCAACACACAGTTTCCAGTGAAAGTGATAGCTGATACATCAGCTACCTCTCTTTCAAGGCCAACTAATCAGTCATCTTCAGTTTATGAACGTCATCCTTATTACAACTGATATACCAGAGGACTTCCAGATTATGAAGGAAAACAAAGATTAATATTGATGTTTGCAAATGTCGACAACTGAGTCCAATTTTCTTTTTTAAATAAACATTGATTTGTACCTGTATATTAGTTACTTTTTTTTAAAAAAGAGTAAAGAGTTAAACGGGAACAAAATTACCATTTAAAGAAAAAAGAGATATTTAATTGATATGATCATTTGATGGAAAAATATGTGTGAAAATTTATATAATTTCTTGGAAGGAAGGAGAGAAAATGGAAGAATTTGGAAAAATACTAAAACATGGAGTGAGGGAAAAGTACTAAATGGTTTCTGGTTCATCTTGGAATGTATTAAAAGTGTTAAGTTAGGATAGTTTGGAACAGAAGATAAATGCAGGAACCGGCCCAGGGATCATGGTCTCTATTATGTCATCCCTGGAATCATAAAGATCACATGATGTAGTCTCAGATGGCACATTAAGCATGTGGAAGAATTTAAGAATTAATTTTGTCTATAGTCTTCTTTGTGCTGTTCTCAAAGCATTCCAATTGGTGCTTTTTTTCCTCCCCTCAATATTCTATACTATATTTTCTTGTCAATACTTAATGTTACTTTTCTGTTCCAGCCAAAGTCAAGCTTACATCCTCAGGGTGGCATTTAATGCCTTTCCAGCTCTAAGCCCACAAACTCAACATAGTATAGTCATTACTTTATAGATCTGGCATCTGATTACCTTGGCATATCTTTATGATTCACTGTATCTGGAGATATATCCAGGCAAATGCTTTTCAACTATGTTAGCTCCAAATTCACAACTTTTGCTTCAGCTCATCCTTGGACTTAGGATGACCTCCTTTTACCTAAATAGATTTTCCCAGTCTCAGCACAGAAACCACATCCTGCAGATATTTTCTGTCTATCTCCCTTTCCTTGTTTAACTTGAATACAAACACAGCAAGCAAATCACATGCCACAGGATGCATTTTATTATTGAGTGAATGAAAAATACATGATGAATTTAAGCAAAATCTACTTTTCTGAAACGACAGAACTCTCATGGTTTTCAAACTATTTCGTTATGGTCTTTACTCTTCACCACAGACTAGCTCTTTCATAGCCCAAGGACTAGTCACTCAAGACAGTAATTGGAGGTAGGTACAGGAGAGAAAGTATTATTTTCTTCTTTATTCATGCCTCCAGAGGCCTAAAGCATTCCATTCTCATTTGCTTAATTTTTTCCTGTCTCTTCATCACTCACGAACCCCAAAATAGTTGATTCTCTTCCCCATAACAATAAATATACTGACTTCTAATTAATTTACTTCTTAGAATCAGAGCTTTATCCTGAAGAGACAGTGTCATTGCAAACATTTAATGTAGGATTATACACTCCATAAAAATTGTGCCCTTTCTAACCTTCACAAAGGAAACATCTTAGAGGTAATAGACCCATGGTTGGGGTGGTCATATTCAGTAACCAAACTGCAATCAAATTGTGTGGACTAAAAGGAGGTGAGGTTGGTAGAATTAAAAATTTGTCCAACTGCAAGAATACCAAATTTCTGCAGATATTAGGAAATATAAAATATTCATGGAAGACTTTGACTATTTCCCATTAATTTAAAATAAAAGGTGAAGCATTTTCAGAATGTGAAATGCCCTGAAATGCTGGAAAATTGTAGGCAAAGTCAGGGAGCCTAAGGCTTCTGCTCACAATCATGCAGCCAGTGTCAGTTGGTAAGACTGGAATGGCAACACTGAGTCCTGAAAATGTGTCACCTGTTGTGAAGAAAGACTTTGATAATCTGGAGAATGGGTTAATGGGTCAGGGTAAGCTCTAGCAACATCCCACCAATATGACTTTTACCAAGAGAAGAAAAGAGCCCACTTGCAGCAGGTGATCTGTGTCTGGACAGCAGTTGATTTCCTAAAACAAAAACATCAAGCTTTTAAATTTGTCAGATCAACTATGATGGTGACTATTTTGTTACTTACATTAGCAGTCTGGGGTTCAGAAGGGCTGGTTCAGCGGCTAGCTTCCAGCTCTATTATCACACACTGGGTCTTACTGTGATCATCATAACAAGGTTCTATACTGATAAGTCAAAATCTACACTTTACATTCAAAATTAGAAATCCTTAAGAATTATATTGTTTGTTTCTCCATCTGTAGTTTTCTACCTGGCAAAATCTAGATTACTGGCAAAGTAGAAGAGTTAGCTGGTGTTTGAAAACTGTTCTCTGAGCTCTGCCCAATGAATTCTTCCCACTAAATACTACAAATCTCTCTACCATTGTGTGTGTGTGTGAAAATGGATTGTTAAGCAGTAACTAAGTTTGTCTTAGTTGAGTCAATAGTGAATTATTCCTTTGCGTCTGGCAGAATCTCTGTGAATTAAGAGTTTCATTTAGCCACCAGATTTTCTTCCGATCAGGGAGAGGTAGATTATATTTTTCCCCGTATACTAATTGTTACCTTTTCATTGAATCCCAAGCTAATGCTAGGGCAAAGCCACTGAAACCTTGAATTGGACAGAGGCATATACATTCTCCAGTCCCAAGAGTCCAGCACAGAACTGTGTCTCCTTTTTAATATAAGCTTATGTCTAATTTTTTTCTTCTAATTCTCATTGTTGACACAACTTATTTTGTCTTTGAACACCCCTTGACTAATTTATAGGGACTGAACTGCTGATTTATTCCCTTTAATTTACAAATTGCAATAACCTTTCTTTCCTTGGACTACCTGGAATAGAGTGAGCATATCATCATTTTGAAAGCAGTCCTCTGTCCTAAAAATGCAGAAACTTTACAGTTCTTTGCCCAGCACTTGATAGAGAATGTTTGTTCTGGATGTCAGGAATTATCCTCACATCCCATAATTCAATCATGAGAAAACACCACATTGTTACCCAAAATCAAGTCTTTGTTAATATTGCATTCCCATTGTAAAACAGTTAAGAATTGCAGGATTTCTGAGATTTTACCATTCTGAAATTTTTAGCAACCTGTTTCATTTTTACAAATGCTCTCGTGGAAATGAGACTTTCGTTCTGAGACAGTGAACTTTATCACTCACAGGAAAACAGCCAGGATTAAAATTTGTATCCATTCCCTAATCTCGGATGGATACACAAAGTGAAATTTTGATGCCTACAGAAGCAGTGGGCTGTTAACATGAAGAAAGTTTAAGGCATGATAAAACACTAATTTTATTTGTATCTTTATGTATAATTTATTAGAATCACTTATTTATTTGTTTCTTTACCTAGGATAAGTATGCCATGACTCAAGTTTACTTGCTGCAAAAACAATCATGAGAAATGTCATGGGAAAGAGTGACCATTGACTTTCCATTTTTTTCTTCCAATTTTATTGAGATATAATTGGCATAAAACACTGTGTAATTTTAGGTGCACAGGATAGTGATTTGATTTACTAGTACCATGAAATAAATACCATTGCAACTTAAGGGAGAATTCATTATTTCATTTAGATAAAATTGTAAACAAATACAATTAGTCTTTTGTTTTTTTTGAGAAATAATATGGTCTACTCTCTTAACAACATTGATATAGAACATAAAGCAGTATTAATTTTAATTTTCATGTTTCTATGGGGCATCCCTGGGACACGATTATTTTATGGCTGGAGATTTCTGGCTTTTGAGTGCATTAATCAAATTCTCCATTCCCGACCCCTCCCTATGTTAACTACAAATCTAAGTTTTTTCTATATGTATGTTTGCTTGTTTTTGAAGTGTACTTTTATATATAACACTGTGTTAGTTTCTGTTACACAATACAGTTTGCTGTTTTTAATAAATTTCAAACTGATCACCAGAATATATCTAGTTATGATATGTTGCTATTTAAAAATATTTAATAGTTATTGGCTATTCCCCATACAGTACATTTCCTGTCCCTGACTCATTTAAATTGCAACTGGAAAATTTTCTCTCTTAATATCCTCAACTTTTTCTTTTCCTCACCACATTTCCCTCCTTCTTGTGAACAACCTGTTTCTTTCTATATGTATAAATCCTTTTCTGTGTTGTTATGTTCATTTGTTATAAATTCTAAATATGAGTAAAATAATTCAGCATTTGTCATTCACTTTCTTAATTATTTCACTTAGCAAATTACCCACTTGGACAACCCATTTTTGCAAATGGCAAGAACTTATACTTTTTAGAGCTGAGTAATAACCCATTGCATTTTTATGTGTGTGTGTGCATATATATATATATAGTGCATATATATATAAAATATATGTGTGTATATATATAGTGCATATATATAAAATATATGTGTATATATATATATACTCATAAGTCTGTACATAAGATGTGTAGGTATATAAACTATAAACAAACATCTTTATCCATCATCTATTGATGAGCAATTAATTGGCTTCTGTATCCTGTCTATTCTGGATAATGCTGCACTGAATATAGGGTTGAATTTATCTTTTCTAATTAGTGTTTTTATTTTCTTGGAATAAGTATCCCCATATGTATATGTTGGATTATATTTCATTTTTAATTTTAACATAAAACTCCATGTTGTTTTCCACAGTGGCATCACATATTTACATTCACTCCAGCAGTTGATCAGGGTTGTTTTTCTTACATCCTTACCAACAGTTATGTTTGTTATCTTTTTGATAATACTCATTCTGACAGGAGTGACATAAAATCTCATTGTTTTTTGGACTTGCATTTTTCCTTTTTTTTTTACATTTTTTATTGATTCATAATCATTTTACAGTGTTGTGTCAAATTCCAGTATTCAGCACAATTTTTCAGTCATTCATGAACATATACAAACTCATTGTCACATTTTTTCTCTGTGATTTATCATAACATTTTTTGTATATTTCCCTGTGCTATACAGTGCAATCTTGTTTATCTATTCTACAATTTTGAAATCCCAGTCTATCCCTTCCCACCCTCTACCACCCCCCGGTTACCACAAGTCTGTATTCTCTGTCCATGAGTCTATTTCTGTCCTGTATTTATGCTTTGTTTTTGTTTGTTTGTTTGTTTTTGTTTTTAGATTCCACATATGTGCTATCTCATATGGTATTTTTCTTTCTCTTTCTGGCTTACTTCACTTAGAATGACATTCTCTAGGATCATCCATGTTGCTGCAAATGGCATTATGTTATCTGTTTTTATGGCTCAGTAGTATTCCATTGTATAAATATAACACATCTTCTTTATCCAGTCACCTGTTGATGGACATTTAGGTTGTTTCCATGTTTTGGCTATTGTAAATAGTGCTGCTATGAACATTGGAGTGTAGGTATCATCCTGAAGTAGATTTCCTTCTGGGTACAAGCCCAGGAGTGGGATTCCTGGGTCAAATGGTAAGTCTATTCCTTGTCTTTTGAGGAATCTCCACACTGTTTTCCATAGTGGCTGCAGCAAACTGCATTCCCACCAGCAGTGTAGGAGGGTTCCCCTTTCTCCACAGCCTCTCCAGCATTTGTCATTTTTGGATTTTTGAATGACGGCCATTCTGACTGGTGTAAGGTGATACCTCATTGTAGTTTTGATTTGCATTTCTCTGATAATTAGTGATATTGAACATTTTCTCATGTGCTTTTTGGTCATTTGTATGTCTTCCTTGGAGAGTTGCTTGTTTATGCCTTCTGCCCATTTTTGGATTGGGTTGTTTATTTTTTTCTTATTGAATCGTATGTGCTGTTTATATATTTTGGAGATCAAGCCTTTGTCAGTTTCACTTACAAAAATTTTCTCCCATTCCGTAGGTTTTCTTCTTGTTTTATTTCTGGTTTCCTTTGCTCTGCAGAAGCTTGTAAGTTTCATTAGGTCCCATTTGTTTATACTTGCTTTTATTTCTTCTAGGAGAAAATTTTTGAAATGTATGTCAGATAATGTTTTGCCTATGTTTTCCTCCAGGAGGTTTATTGTATCTTGTCTTGTGTTTAAGTCTTTAATCCATTTTGAGTTGATTTTTGTATATGGTGTAAAGGTGTGTTCTAGCTTCATTGTTTTACATGCTGCTGTCCAGTTTTCCCAACACCATTTGCTGAAGAGACTGTCTTTATTCCATTGTATATTCTTGCCTCCTTTGTTGAAGATGAGTTGACCAAAAGTTTGTGGGTTCATTTCTGGGCTCTCTATTCTGTTCCATTGGTCTATATGTCTGTTTTGGTACCAATACCATGCTGTCTTGATGACTGCAGCTCTATAGTATTGTCTGAAGTCTGGGAGAGATATTCCTCCAGCCTCTTTCTTTCTCTTCAGTAATGCTTTAGCAATTCTAGGTCTTTGATGGTTCCATATCAATTTTATTATGATTTGTTCTAGTTCTGTGAAATATGTCCTGGTTAATTGGATAGAGATTGCATTAAATCTGAAAATGCCTTGGGAAGTGTGACCATTTTAACAATATTGATTCTTCCAATTTAAGAGCATGGAATATCTTTCCATTTTTTAAAGTCTTCTTTAATTTCCTTCATCAATGGTTTATAGTTTCTGTGTATAATTCTTTCACCTCCTTGGTTAGATTTATTCCCAGATATTTTATTACTTTGGGTGCTATTTTAAAGGGGATTGTTTCTTTACTTTCTTTTTCTGTTGATTTATCGTTAGTGTAAAGAAAGGCAACTGATTTTTGAACATTAATTTTGTAACCTGCTACCTTGCTGAATTCTTCAATCAGCTCTAGTAGCTTTTTTGTGGACCTTTTAGGGTTTTCTATATATAGTAACATGTCATCAGCATGTAATGACACTTTTACCTCTTCTTTTCCAATTTGGATCCCTTTTATTTCTTTCTCTTGCCTGATTGCTGTGGCTAGGACTTCCAGGACTACATTGAATAAGAGTGGTGATAGTGGGACTTGCATTTTTCTGATGGTAAGTGAGGTTCATTGGTTTCATGTACAAATTATAAGTTGACTTACAGATCTTTGTTAAACAGGCACAGAATATCCCTGTGACACCCAGGTGAAGATGCAGCCCAGATGCAGGGTGCAGGGCCATGCTTCCCTAGCTGGGTGGTAGATGCAGATGGCTTCACTGTGGCAGCCTGGGGGAATGGAGTGGGCTTTGTGCCATGGCTGTGAGTGAACAGGGCAGAACAACACAGGCCCTCCATAAAACAACAGGGCAGATGTGCCCTGTGGGGGAAATGTTGAATTTCACATCACTGAAAATCCACAAAAGTTTCTAGGTGAAGAGAGCTGGGGCTCAGACACAGCCACCACACCTTCAGGTACTTTACACCCAAGTGGCAGTGGGGGCAAAACCTGCATCTACACCTAAGGACTTAGCAGATTCAAGTGCCAGATGGAGACTTATCTACAGCATGATGCAGATAGGATCCTACTGCCCTGGTTCCTCAGAGAATTTGTCCACCAAGACAAACAAGGAGCTGGATTTTGGCCCAGACCAGGGACAGGGCTGTTCCTCAGTCTTCCCTGAGTCCACTTCCGGTGTGCCAACCCAAGGCAGAGCGTACAGTGGCACAGAGCATAGAGTGATTGGCACACTGATGGGGTGGATTCCCCCCCACATTTTGGGCTGGAATACAGCCCCTGACCATGTTGGTGGGAGAGGGCATGATGCCCAATCCTGCCTGGTTAGTCTGCAACATCTAACTGCAGCACCAGGCAGGGCAGTGACAAGCCAGCCCAGAGTAAATAGAGCTGCACCTGAACCAGTGTTGGATGTAGGAGCGATCAGCTTGCTGACATGCCTTGGGAGCAGCACAGATGAGGGCTCCAATGGAGGGCCTCTGGAAACAGGAAGATGAGCTTCCAAAACCAGATGAATACAGAAACACTTCACATTAAAATACAGAGTTTACAGGAGGACACTGACCACTCCTTTGTTTTAATCAGTTTTTACCTGTTCCATTTTCTATTACACACTTAATTTTTACTTCTTAGGCAATTATACATACCCCCATTTTAATGCCTTTTAAATTTTTTAAAATATTTTTATTATTATTAACTGTCAAAACGCTGCTTCAAATTGCTTTTCTAATTTTCATTATAAAATGTCTTGAAACCTTTATTTATCACTTCTGTAAAATTCTTTATCTCTCTCTTTCTTTTTTCTCTTTTACAAGTTGCATTACTTCATAGGCATTAGGTTGATAAACTCAATTAGGACGACAGTAGATAACTGAAACACTATAAACCTCAGTGCCAGAGATGTAGGAGCAAGATGAAGAAGCAGAGAAACCATTCCCAATTAAAAGAATGAGAGGAATCCCCTGAAAGAATGATCAGTGAAATAGACATCAATATCATACTAGATCAAGATTTCAGAAAAGGAGTGATCAAATTACTGAAGGAAATAAAAGAGATAGTGTTTAGAGATATAAAATATGTCAAAAATGAAATGGAAGCTATAAAGAAGAGACAAGAAGTATACGTAAACACGTTGAATGAGATCAGGAATGATCTAAAGGTGTAGCAAAGCTCACTAGATAACACAGAAGTACGAATAAGTGACTTAGAAGACAGGAAAATAGAAACATCCAATCAGAAATGCTACAGGAGAAACAATGAGAAACAAATGAAAAAAACAAAAGGGATCTATGGGATAATAGAAAAAATGCCAATCTTGGCATGATAGAAGTCCCAGAATGGGAAGAAAAATCAAAGAGGATTGCAAAGGTTTTTGTAGAAATCATGACTGAGAACTTCCCAAACTTAAAGAAGGAATCAGATATCCAACTACAGGAAGCTCAAAGTGTCCCAAACGGGAAGAACCCAAATACACCCACACCAGGACATATAATTAAGTTGGCCAGAGTCAAGGATAAAGGAATTATCCTAAAGGCAGCATGAGAATAGCAAAGAGTGAGTTACAAGGGAATCCCCATAAGGCTTCCAGCTGATTTCACTACGCAAATACTACAAGCCAGAAGAGAGTGGCAAGATATATTCAAAGTCCTGAATGAAAGAAATGATATTCCGTAGTATACATTGATCAGCAAGGCTATCATTTATGGTAGAAGGAGACAAAAAGAATTTCACAGACAAGAAACATCTATCTACAAGTGTTTAGAAACACTAGACCCATGCTAAAAGAAATACTGAAAGGTCCCCTCTAAAAAGAAAAGAAGCATGATGCTACAGAAATGTGAAAATCACAGCTGGAAAGGTGATAGCTCATGAAGTATAAATAAACATAAAATTTTAAAAAAATATTTACAAATCATTAACAGTGGAGAGGGAGGCAGGAAAACAGAGAATTTTGTTTTTAGGTCTTTGCTTTTAAAATATTTTGTTCTCAGTAGAATGGGTTTGAGATCATGTTACTATCCATTTAATAAAGGCAGTTATATTAATGGTCTAGGGACTTATAAAAAACGGTAACAAGAAGATAAAAACTTATCAGGGAGTCACAAAAACTAAATAAAATTCAAGATAATACAAAGGAAAATGACCAAACCATAAAAGGAAGATGAAAGGAACAAAGAGGAAATAACAAATCAACTGCAAAGAGAAGGTCAAAATTGCAATAAACACTGAACTATCATCAATTATTGTAAATGTTAATGGACTAAATTCTCCACTCAAATGTCATAGAGTGGCAGGCTGGATAATAAAGCAAGAACCTTCAATATGCTGCATACAAGAGACGCACTTCAGGAAGAAGGAAACATATAGATTGATAGTGAATGGATGGAAAAGGGTATTCCATACAAATGGAAAAACCAGAAAAGCCAGTGTTGCAGTATTGATTTCAGACAAAATATTCTTTAAAACAAAGGCCATAAAGAAAGATAAAGAAGGACATTTTATAATGATTGAAGGAGTGATACAATATGAGGACAGCACACTCATTAACACATATGCAACAATTACAGGAGCATATAAGTATATAAAATAATTGCTAACAGATATAAATGGGGATTCATAGTTGGAGATTTCAACACTGCATTAACATCACTGGACAGATCATCGAGACAGAAAATAAATTAGGCAACAGAGAAGTTAAATAATACAATAGAAATTTTACACTTGGTGGATATATTGAAAGCATTGCACCCACCGAAAATAGGATATAAATTCTTTTCAAGTGCATGTGGAACATTTTCCAGGATTCATGATATACTTGGGCACAAAAGAAACCTCAGCAATTTTAAGAAGATAGAAATTACCTCAAGCATCTTTACTGACCACAATGCCATTAAGCTAGAAATCAACAACAGAGAAACAAAGGAGAATAAAAGGAAAACATGGAGATTAAACAATATGTTTATAAAAAACCAATGGGTCAATGAAGAAATCAAAGCCGCAATGAAAAATTACCTTGAGACAAAAGAAAATGAGGGCAAAACCAAATAAAATTTATGGGACACAGCAAAAGAAGTGCTCAGAGGGGAGTTTATAGTGATACAGGCCTACCTCAATAAAGAAGAACAATCACCAATAAACAATTTAACCCACCAGCAGAATGAATTAGAAAAAGAAGAACAAAAAACCCCAAAAGGCAGTGTAAGGAAGGAAATCATAAATATTGGGGAGGAAATAAATAAAATAGAGTTTAAAAAGACCATAGAAAAAAATTCAACCAATCTAAAGGCTGGTTTTTCAAAAAAGTTTGTAAAATCGAAAAAACTCTGGCAAAACTCAAAAAGAAGAAAAGAGAGTGAGCACATATAAGCAAAATAAGAAAGGAGAATGTAGAAATTACAACAAATAAAATAAAAATAAAAATATCATATGAGAATATTATGAAGAGTGTATGGAACCAAACTGTATAACCTAGAAGAGATGTAGAAGTTTCTGAAAACATACTGTCCACCAAGACTGAATCAAGAAGAAACTGACCCCTTGAACAAGCAGAGCACTAGACAGGAAATCAAAATAGCAATATAAAACCTCCCTACAAATAACAGTCCAGGACCGGATGGCTTCTCTGGTAAATTCTACAAAATATAAAAAGAAGATCTCATACCAGTCCTCAAATTCTGCCAGAAGATTAAAAAGTGAGGAATACTCCCAAACACATTCTATGAAGCCAAAATCACCCTGATACAACAACCAGGCAAAGACACTACCGAAAAAGAGGATTATAGGCCAATATCACTGATGAACACAGACGACAAATTCCTCACCCAAAGAGAAGCAAATAGAATTCAACAACACAGAAAAATGATTATACACCATGACTAATTAGGGATCATGCCAGCAACACAGGGATGTTTCAACATATGCAAATCTATCAATGTAATACAGCATATCAACAAGAGAAAGGACCAAAACCACAAGATCATCTTAACAGATGCAGGAAAATCATTTGATAAAACTCAAAACCCACGTATGATAAAAACTCTCACCAAAGTGGGCATAGAGGGAACATATCTCAGCATCATGAAAGTTATAAATAACAAACCTACAGCAAGCAGAGTACTCAACAATGAGAAAGTGAAAATCCTCCTACTAAAATCTGGGACAATAAAAGGAAACACACTATCATGACTCCTACTCAAGATAGCCTTGGAATTTCAAGACACAGCCATCAAAGAAGAAGATAAGTAAAAGGGATGCAAATTGGAAAGGAAGAGATAATGTCTTACTATATGCAGATAATATGTTACTATATATAGAAAACCCTACAAGATCCAGACAAAATTTACTACAGCTGATCAAAGAATTCAGCCAGGTAGCAGGTTACAAGATTAAGGTCCAAATATCAGTGGCATTTATTTACGCTAATGATTCAGATAATACTATAGAGCTACAGTCAACATGACAGCGCTGTATTGGGAGAAAAACATACATATAGGCCAATGGAACAGAATAGGGTGTCTAGAAATGAAGCCACAAAATTTTGGGAAACAAATCTTTGACAAAGGAGGAAAGAAATTTCAATGGAATAGAGACAGTCCCTTCAGCAACTGGTGTTGGGAAAACTGGACAGCAACATGTAAATCAATGAAGCTAGAACACTCCCAATAAAGCTAGAACACCATACACATAAACAAACTCAGAATGGACCAAAGACTTAAACATAAGACAAGATACAATAAACCGCCTAGAGGAAAACATAGGCAAAACGTTATCTGACGTATGTCTCGAAAATTTTCCCGTAGAATAAATAAAAGCAAGAATAAACAAATGAGAACTAATGAAACTTACAAGCTTCTGCACAGTAAAGAAACCGGAAGTAAAACAAAAAGGCAACCTACGGAATGGGAAAAAATTTGCAAATGAAGCCGAGAAAGGCTTGATCTCAAGAGTATATAAGCAGCTCATCCACTGAATAAGAAAAAATAAACAACCCAATCCAAAATTGGGTAGAAGACCTAAACAAGCAATTCTCCAACGAAGACATCCATATTATCAAAAGGCACATCAGAAAATGCTCAATATCACTGATTATTAGAGAAATGCAAATCAAAACTGCAGTGAGGTATCACCTCACACCAGTCAGAATGCCCATCATTAAAAAATCCACAACTGACAAATACTGGGAAGGCTGTGGAGAAAAGGGAACCGTCCTTCACTGCTGGTGGCAATGCAGTTTGGTGCAGCCACTGTGGAAAGCAGGATGGAGATTCCTCAAAAACCTAGCAATAGACTTAACATATGACCTAGGAATCACACTCCTGGGCATAAATCCACAAGGAACCCTAATTCAGGATGACACATACACACCAATTTTCATAGCTAGCACTATTTACAATGATCAAGACATGGAAACAGCCTAAATGTCCATCGACAGTTGACTGCATTAAGAAGAGGTGGTATATGTATTCAATGGAATAATAGTCAGTCTTATAAACCGACAACATAATGCCATTTTCAGCAACATTGGTGGTCCTGGAGAAAATCAGTCTAAGTGAAGTAAGCCAGTAAGAGAAAGGAAAATACCATATGAGATGGCTCATGTGTGGAATCTAAAAACAAAAGAAACCAAACAAAAAATGCATAAATACAAAACAGAAATAGACTCGCAAGCAGAGAATACAAATTTTTCGTAGCCAAGGGGGTAGGGGGTGGTAAGAAATAGGCTGGGAGGTAAAAATTGTAGAATAGATAAACAGGATTGTACTGTATGGCACAGTGAAATATGTAAAAGATCTTGCTGCAGCTCACGGGGGAAAAAATCTGACAACAAATATATATATGTTCATGGTAACTAAAAAATTGTGCTCTACACTGGAATTTGAGACAACTTTGTAAAATGATTAAAAACCAATTAAAACAAGTTAAAAAAAGAAAAAAAACATGATCCTAAATATTACAGGTGTAAATATAAATTAGAGAGAAAAAACAACTCTGCAAAAAAGTAGTAAAACCAAAGATTATGTTCTTTTTTTTTTCCCTTTTATGGTAAGCATAATCAAAAAACCTCTAGCCAGGTGCATCATGAAGAAAAGAGAGATGCTCCAAAGAAATAAAGTCACAAATAAAAGTGGAGAATTTACAATTGCTCCCTCAGATATACAAAAAACGGATCATTTTGTCAACTGTTATATGCCAATTAACTGGACAAATTAGAAGAAATAGACAAATGTCTAGAAAGAGACAGAGATAAGGAGAAACAAATAATTTGAACAAACTGATAACTAGTAGAAAGATAGAATATGCATTTAAAAAAATCTTTAAATTGAAGTGCAGATATAAACAACTCCCGTGGAGAACTGCACAAAAATACAAAGCAGAACTAATACTCTTCCAACTATTCAAAAATAGTGAAGATGCGGGAAACTCCCAAGTTGATTCTATGAAGATTTCATCAACCTGATAGCAAAGCCAACAAAAAAAGTATGGGCAAAGAGAAATTCAAGCCAATATATTTGATTGATTTAGATGCAAAAATTTTACAAAATATTATTACCAAACTTAATCCAGCAATAACAAATATGAATCATACACCATGATCAACTTTAATTCATTGCAGTGTCATAAGAGAGGTTGAACATACATGAAATCAATCAGTTTGATACAGCACTTTAACAAAAGAAAAAGGAAAAACGCCGTGGTCATCCCAATAAATCCTTAAAAAGCAATTCACAAAATTCAACATTTATTCTTTAAAACAGCAACAACAGCAATAACAACAACAATAACAACAACAACAAGAGCAGCAACAACAACAACAGAAACCTCTTACCAAAGTAGGATTCAGGAAATATACCTCAACATAAATAAAGTCATTAATTACAGAACCACAGAAAACATAAAATGCAAAAGCGCAAAACTGAAAGCCAAATAAAGGAATAAGAAAAGGATGCCCACTCTCACCATTTCTATTAAACACAGTATGGGAAGTCCTAGTAACAGCATTCGGACAAGAAAAAAAGTTATTCAAGTTGGATTGAATGAAGTAAAACTGTTATTATTTTAGATGACCTGATAATCTATACAGAGAACACTAAAGATTCTGCACACCAAAACAACTAAAACTAATAAAGACATATAGCAGAGTAGCATGATTCATGATTAATATACAAAAACTGTCATATTACTTTACACTAACAATGAAATATTCCATAATTTTTAAAAATCCATATGAAATCAGATCAAAAATGAAAAACCTATGAATAAACCAAGATAATAAAATCTATAGGAAACTGATAAAGAAATTTGAAGATGATGCAAATAAATGAAAAGAAATCTCAATGTCTTTGTTTAGAGGAATTAATATTGTTAAAATATACATACAACAAAAGATGTCTACATATATAAAGTGATTCAGATCGAAATAAATGATATTTTCCAAAGAACTAAAAACAGTCCTAAGATTTGTATGGAACTGCTAAAGAACCAGAACTGAAAAAGGAACAATAAGGGAAAAGAACAAAGTTGAAGGCATAACCCACAACCCTCCCAGATCTCAGAATATATTACAAAAATACATTAATCAAAACAGCACAATACTGGAAAACAAACAAACATCTATATCACTGGAATAGAACACAGAGGCAGAAATAAAACATCACACGTATGGTCAACTAAACTATGACAAAGAAAACAAAAATATACAATGCATAAAAGGCAGTATTCAGCAAGTAATGATGAGAAAGCTAAACAGCTACATGTAAATCAATGAAATTAGAACACTCCCTCACACAGTATAAAAATAAACTCAAAATGTTTTAAATAGATCAATCTAATACATAACACAATAAAAGTCCTGGAAACTAACATAGGCAAAACAAGATAAAAATTATAGTGAAATATTCTTATGTCACACTCCCAAATTAAAAACATTAAAAGCAAAATAAACAAATAGGTCCTAATTAAATTTAAAAGCTTCTACACAGGAAAATAAACAATATGAAAAGATGAACTTCCAAATGAGAGAAACCATTAGGAAAACAATGCAATCAACAAGAGGCTAAATTATAAAATACACAAATCGTTCCTACAGCTCCATTTCAAAAATCTACAAACAACTAAGTCAGAAAATCAGTGGAAGACAATTCTCTAAAAAAGACACACAGATGACAAACAGGAACATAAAAACATGCTCACATAGCTAATCATTATACAAATGCAAGACAAAATTAAAATAATGTTTTACCTCAAACTACTGAGAAGGGCTGTCATCCAAATGTCTACAAATAATAAAGACTGGGGAGGTTGTGGGGAAAAAGGGACTCTCCAATGCTGTTGATGGGAATGAAAATAGGTGCAACCACTTTGGAAACAGTATGAAAGTTCCTTTAAAAATAAAAATAGACCTATCTTATGATACTGCAATCCCACTCCTGGTCATACAAAACATAAAACTGGAAAAAAAAAAGCCATCCTAGTGTAAAATATAAGAAGTACACACTGACATTGGACTTAACTTGATTCTACATATGTCTCCTCTTGCAAGGGAAGCAGAAGGAAAACTAACGAAATATGATTGGATCACTCTAAACAGATTTACACTAAAGAAGAAATGATCAATAAAATGAAAAGTCAACCAACACATTGGAAGAATATCTTTGTAAGTGATATTTTCCAATCAAGTTTTAATATCGAAATATATGCCAAAATCTTACCCCACAACAACAACAAAAAAGACCAAAAAATCTAATTAAAAAAGTTGTCCGTAGGAACTGAATAGAGAGATCTGAATCAATTTTCTGTAGAAAACATACATTTGGCTAAATGACACATGAAAATATGTTCAGAGTTATAAATTGTTAGGAAAGTCATAAACCAAAAATGAGACAAGACCTCACACTTGTCAGAAGGCTCGTATCAAAAAAAATTGATGTTGGTGAGATTGTGGAGAAAAAGGAACACCGTGGACACTGTTGATAGGAATGCAAAGTATTGATTCAATTGCATATATACATAAAATTTTCTACATCTATTTTTCTGTCAAGGGATGTTGAGTTTGAAGGCCCCTGTCTGAAGGCTCTAGAGAATAAGCCCATGTGCTGAACTGATAAAAAAGCTGTGAGGAATGTCACATATCCAGGCTGGATAAGAAATGGCCTACAAAATGTATCCAATATGAATGTCTGGATAGCCTATGCTGGGTAAGATCCTAAGAGAAGGGCAACCTAAGACAGGCACAGCCAGCTGATAAAGAGATGGCCTACTTAATGAAGTTCCGGGATGATCTTAAAACAATACTTGATCATTTAGCCTCCTGTGCTTACTGCAGGAGCATGGGGAAATAAATAGCATAAGAATATTAACATTGTTATAACTTAGATGATATGTGAGGCATTGTGCATGACCTATATAAATCCTTTTTCTAAGAATCAATAAACAAAACTGCTTACTTCTCTCCACAGAGTATTTGTGTGTATATGATATCATGCCACTGACAGGGTTAACCTAATTTGTTGGGAGTATCATAAAAGGATGTTGCATTATATACAATGCTCTTTCTGCACCTATTGAGATGATTATTTGAGATTTATTTCTCATTCTATTAGTGTGGCATGTCATCTTTATTAATTTCAATATTTTGAAGTATTCTTAAACCCAGGGATAAATCCCTTTACTCATGTATGTGTATGATACATTAAATGTGTTGTTGAATTCATTTTGCTTGTGTTTTGTTGAGAATTTTGGCACATATGTTCATCAGGGTTAATATTCTATATTTTGAATATAATGTCCTTTCTAGCCTTGTTATGCAAATAAAGCTGGAATCATAAAACAAGTTTGGAATCTTTCACACCCTTCAAATTCTTGGAAGATTTGTGGAAGAATTGGTGAAAAATTGTCTTCAAATGTATGACAGAATTCACCAGAAAAATTCATCTTGTAAATTTTTTCTGATTTGGGAAATTTGGAGTACTGATTTTCTCATACACACTTTTGCTCTATTTAACATTCTAATTTCCTCTTGATTCAGTTTTGGAAGACATATGTTTCTGGCAATTTGTCTTTTGCTCTAGGTCATTCAAATCGTAAGCTAGTGATAATTTCTTATGATGCTATGCATCTCTGCAACATCACTGGAAATAACTTCTCTTTTATATCTAATATTATTTGAGTCTTTGTTTTGTTAGCCAACCTAAAATTTTGTCCACTTTATGTTTAAAAGAAACAACCTTAGGCATATTTTTTCCCCTTTTCAATTGTTTCTGTATTTCCCTTACTCTCATTTATTCAATTTCTTCTTTATTCCTTCTGTTTTCTCCTGGGTTCTTGATGGGTAAAGTTAAGTAGTGTGAATCTTTGTATTTCTTTTATCATTAAATATATTTATTTATTTATTTATTTATTTTTATTTACATATTTATTCATTTATTTATCATTAAAGTACTGCCGTTTAGAATGTGTCAATCTGTGGTGTAGAGCACGGTGTCCCCGAAAATGCATATATTTGTGTGCCTATTAAATATTACTTCACGGTATTTAACTTACTGCCTGTGTCATAGAAAAGAAATTTTGAAAACATCTATTTTTATATATAATGGATGACATTTATAAATGAACAGTTCCCAAATATATCCTCTACCAGACTCTTTCCGCAGTAACCATAAAATTGTTTAGTAAATCTGTGAGTGTGTCTCAGTTTTGTAGATGAAATCATAGTTTCCTCATCCAAATTTTTTTTTAAGGGTCCACATATGTCATGTCATGTATTATTTTTCTTTCTCTTTCTGGATTACTTCAATTAGAATGACACTTTTTGGGGAGATCAATATTGCTGAAAATGTCATTGTTTTGTCATTTTTTGTTGCAGAATATTATTCCATTGTGTAAATACGGCATGACTTCTGAATACTGTCATCAGTTATTGGACAATTAGGTTGCTTCCATGTCGTGGGTTTTGTATATAGCACTGCTAAGAACTTTGTGGTGCAGGTGCCTTTTTGAAATAGGGTTCCTTTTGATATATACCCCGAAGTGGGATTGCTGGATCATATGTTAACTCTATTTTTATTCTTTAGAGTAATCCCCATCCTGGTTTCCACAACCACTGCACCAAACTACATTACTACCAACAGTGTAGGAGGGTTCCCTTTCTCCAAAGCTTTCCCAGAAATTATTGTTTGTGAAATTTTGAATGATGGCCATTGTGACTACTGTGAGTGACACTTCATTATAGTTTGATTTGCCCTTCTCTGATAATGATAGTGAGCAATTTTTTTTCATATATCTATGTGGCATTTGTATTTCTCTATCGGGGAATTGCTTCTTTAGGGATTTTGCCCATTTTCAGATGGGGTTTCTTGTTTTTTTATTATTTTTAGGTTGTATGAAGCCTTTATATTTTGGAAATTAAGACTTTGTCAGTTGCATCAGTTCTAAATATTTTCTTAAAACCTGTAAATTTTCATTTTGCTTTGTTTATGGTTCCCTTTGCTGTGCAATAGCTTATAAGTTTAATTAGGTCCCATTTATTAATTTTGCTCTTACATCCCTTCCCTGGGTAGTCTATTCTAGGAGAACATTGCTGAGATTTATCTCAGAGTGTTTTGCCTATGTTTTCTTCTAGGACATTTACTGTGTCTTGCCTTACATGTAAGTCTTCAAGCCATTTTGAGTTTATCCTTGTGTATGGAGTGAAGGAGTGTTCTAACTCCATTGCTCTGATGCTGCTATCCAGTTTTCCCAACACCGTTTGGTGAAGAGATGGTCTTTTCTCTGCCATATTCTTGGTTACTCTGTCAAACATTAAATGAACATAGGCCTGTAGATTTATTCCTAGGCCCTCTATTCTGTTCCATTGGTCCATATGCCTTTTTCTGTACCAATATCATGTAATTTTGATTATTGTAGCTCTGCAATAGTGTATGTAGACCTGATGGGTTATTATTCTAGCCTGTTTCTTTTTCTTTAATATTACTTTGGAAACTATGGATAGTTTATGACTCTTTGTAAATCGTAGGATCATTTGTTTAAGTCTTATAAAGAAATGTTTTGCATAATTTGATAGGAAATCAAATTTTCTTGCCTGATCTTTGTGGCTAGGACTTCCAAGACTATGTTGAATTGAAATTGTGAGAATGGGAAACCTTGTCTTGTCTCAGGTTTTTCTGAAAAGGTTTTCAGTTTTTCACCGTTGAGTATTTTACTGGCTATATATTTGTCATAAATAGCAATCATTATGTTGAGATATGGTCACTCTGCACCCACTGTGATAAGAACTTTTATTGCAGATAGGTGTTAAATGTTATCAAATGCTTTTTCTGCATCTACTGAGATGATCATGTGGATTTTTGTCCTCTCTTTTGTTAATATGGTGTATCACAGTTGATTGATTGATTTGGAAATGTTAAACCATCCTTGTGTTCATGGGGTGAACCTAACTTGATCATGGTTTATGATCTTTATTTACATGTTGTTGGATTCTGTTTGTTAATAAATTTTTAAAGACTTTACATCTATGTTTATCAATGATATTGGCATATAGTTTTCTTTTGAGGTAGTGTCTTTGTCTGGTTTTGGTATCAGGTTGATGTTGGCCTTATGGTGTGAGTTTGCATGTACTCTCTCCATATCAATGTTTTGGAAGAGTTTGAGGAGAAGAGAACTGGTATGGATTTTTCTTAGTATGTTTGGTCAAATTACCCAGTGAAGCTATTAGTTTCTGAAATTTTGTTTGCAGAGATTTTTTATTTTATTGATAATTCTATTCCATTTCTGGTGATCTGTCTGTTTAAATGATCAATTTCTTCTTGAGGCAATAATGGTGGGCTGAATGTTTCCAGAAACTTCTCCATTTCTCTAGGTACTCCAATGTGTTTCCTTGCAGTTGCTCATGGTATTCCCTTATGATATTTTGCAAATTTGTTGTACTCTTTGAAGTTTCTCCATTTTCATTTCTTATATTATTTGTGTTCTCTCTCTTTTCTTGTTGGATAGCCTATCCTGACTTTTGTCAATTTTTCAAAAATATTTTGATTGATTATCTCTATTTTTTAAAATTTATTTCAATTCTTTCTCCCTTGATCTTTATTATTTCCCACTTTCTGCTGATTTTTGGTTTTGTTTGCTCTTCTTTTCATGATTAGTTTACATAGAACATTGGATTATTTATTTGAAATTGCTCTTCTACATTTAGGAGTGCCTTGTCAATATGAACTTCCCTCTTAAGCCTGCTTTAATTTTATTCCATGGAATTTGTGTAGTGTTTTGTCATATTTCTCAAGATATTTTTTAATTTCTTCTTTTACTTCATTACCTCCCCTCCTTGTTTTAGTACCATTTTGTTTAATCTACATGCTGTCAATTTTTCAGCCTGTTTTTCTGTGATTGATTTCTAGTTTCATGGTATAATACTCAGAATGGAACCTTGAAATAAATTTTAACTTCTTAAATTAGTTGAGGCTTCTTCTGTGCCTGAGTACATAATCATTCCTAGAAAATATTCCAAGTGACATGGAAAAGAATGTATATCCTGTTTTTGGGAGAAGTACTGTTTTGGAAGTATCAACCATCTCCAATTATTTTATCATGTCTTTTAATATCTTTGTTCCCTTATTAATTTTCTGTGTGAAAGACCTGTCCAGTGATGGTAACAGGGTGTTACAATCTTCTACTGTGATTGTGTTCCCAGCGATTTCTCTCTTTTATTTATTAGTATTTGCTTTATGTATTTCGGTGCTCCAATTTTGAGTGTATATATCTTAATGAGTATAATACCCTCATTTTGTACTTCTCCTTTCATCATTTTATCATGTCCTTGTTTATCTTACTCTATGGCCTTTCTTGTAACTCTATTTTGGGTGAAGTCATTACTGCTAGTCCTGCTTTCTTGTCATGTCCATTTGCATGGAATATATTTTTCCTTCTTCTGAATTTCAATTGATGTGTGTTCCTCTTACTAAAGTGGGTCTCTTGTATGCTTCATAATGTAGGGTCTTGTTATATTATCCAATCAGACAATATATATCTTTTGATTGAAGCACTAAGTCCATTAACATTTGTGATAATTATTGGTAGACTGGTGTTTATTTCCATTTTGAACTTCATTATCCATTTGATTTGGTATTTCCTTTTTGTTCATTTCTTTTTCTTTTTGTGGCTTTATTAGTTTTCTTTTTTTATTTTGGTTTCTTTTTGGCTTTGTGAGTTCATTGTACGCTTTTGACTTATGGTTACCCTGTTTTGTATTTATATTGACCCGTACTATGTGTGTTTATTTTAACTGATAAGAATACAAACTCAAACCCATCCTACAGAGAACAGAAACAAGAAGAAAACACTCTTTTTGCCCTGTTTCACTCTGTGACCCTTAAAATTTTTGATGTCCTGTTTTACAACATCATATTTATTCTGCTGTAAGTCATTGTAACTATTCCCTTTCTAATTATGCCTTTCTCTTTTCTATAGCATCCTGCTTCTTTTTTATATAGAGTTGATTTTTCATTATTTCTTTTTCTCTTGCTTAATTCTTTTAGTATTTGCTTCTGTGGAAGTTATTTACCTCTCCTTCTATTCTAAAAGATAGCCTTGCTTGATAAATTATCTTAGATTACAGCTTTCTTTCAGTCAGGAATTGAATATGTCTTGCCACTGCCTTCTGACTGTTGTATTTGTGTAGAACACGTGTTTACAAATATAATATATATAATAATATATATATGTAAAGAATACCTAGAAATGAAGTTAACAAATAAGGAGAAAACCTATAAGTTAAAAACAGAAAACTTTGATGAAGGAAATTAAGACTGATCCAAAGAAATGAAAAGATTTCTTATGTTAATGATGTGAAACAATGGTTGAAACAACCATTCTACCCAAAGGATTTTACATTTAGTGTGATTCATGTCAGAATACCCATGAGACTTTTTTGTTAAATAGAAAAAATAATTTCAAAATTAATATGCAAACACAAAGATCATGAGTTGCCAAAATAATCTTGAAAAAGTGTATTAAATCTAATGGTGTAAAGTTCTCTGATGTTACAAAGCTTTAGTAATTAAAACAACATGATAGTGGCTCAAAAACAGACACCAATCAATAGAAGAGAATAGTGCAACCAGATATAATCTGTCAAACCTATGATCAGTAAGCCCATGAAAAAGGAATCAAGAGTACAATATGAAGAATGCACATTGTCCTCAATAATTAATGCTGGGGAGATTTAACATGTAAAAGATAGAGTAGAATATTTCCTCACATTATATGCAATCTATGAGCACAGAATATCTTTCTATCTATTTTGTTTACTTATTTTTCTTGCACCTGTAATTTATAGATCTATGTTTATATCTTTTTTTCACTTATCATATGTATTTCTATTTTATTGTTTTTGGTATAAATTTACACACAATTATTTTCCTAATTTCTATTTCTGATAATATGTTGTTACTATATATACATGCAACGGATATTTGTGTATTGATTTTGTATTCTGCAAGTTTACTAAGTTTGTTCATTATTTCTAACAGTCACTGGAGGGGTCTATGGAGTTTTTAACTCTGCATAATTATGTCATCTATAAAATCTTTACTACTTTTTTACAAGTTGGATGCCTTTTTACTTTTCCTTGACTAGTTGTTCTGGCTAGGACTTCTGATAATGTAATTTAGGGCTTGTGAAAATCAGCTACTTTTTCTTATTACTGGACCAGAGGAAAACCTTCCTGTATGTTAACATTGAACTTGATGTTACTCATGGGTTTTCCTTATATGGATTTTATAATGTTTAGTTACTTTCTATCTAGAGTGAATTTGGTAAGAATATTTTTATAAAAAAGTTAAGATCACATTTGTCAATAAATTTCCTACATTTTTTAAGACTGTTATTTTTGAATTATTTTTAAGGGATAGTATCACATATATTCATTTGCAAATGTGAAATAATATTTATGAACCAGGACTAAATCCAACTTAACTATAGTTTATAATACTTATAATATGCCATGAATTCAGGTTGCTAGTATTTATTTAGAATGGAATTTACAGATACTGAAGGTAAAATTTGCATTGCACCTTGAGTGTACATTTATTTATTTAAAAATTTTATCACTCATTTTGAATTTGGCTTATGTTTAATTGAATTTATTTTTAAATAAGTAATATAACTTTTGGTAGAACTGGATTTACTACATTTTACTAATACAGAGCATAACTAATATTTACCATTAGAGCACAAAACACATGACTTATAATGCCATACTATATTTACAATGCCAACAGTTTGAGGACTGAGAAACTTATTGCTTCCTAAAATGCATTACCAGGTCTTTTCCACCCCAAACCACATATAATGTTATTTCTTTGTCTTTTGATTATTTGTTTGCTTGCCCCTTAATGGAGGCACTGCTTTTTGAACCCAGGATCTTGTGCATAAATGTATTTATCAACATCATTTTGAAACACAAAACAGAAACCCAAGAGTATGGATTATAAAGATGATCAGAATATTTATTTTCTTTTAGCGAATGAAAAACCTCTGAGTGAAAGAATGGCAAATATAAACATTTGTAAATATACAATAAGGTTGTCTCTTTTGTAATTTTAAGGTAGAATATTAAATTATATTTGTTTCACTTATAGCACTTAATTAAAATTTAAAACAAAAATTGCCCCCTTTGGGATTTCTTAAATTTGATTGATTATTTTAATCTAATTTTATTTCATGTATATTTACCATTTATTTATAAACTTACCAAATAAACTGATATTTATTCCTCTCATGTTTTGAATATAGAGCTACTTATTGAAAAGTACACAGATAAATACCTACTTCCATTTCCAAATCAAATTATTTTTCACTTTAATTAGAAATGATGATGAAATAATTATACATTTTCTGTACTGCCTTTACACAAATTACACTTTTAATTCCAAAACTTTAAAATTATTTTACTTATTTTGTGCATTATTTATACCCTATTCACCAATATGGAATAAATTTGTGTACAAAAGAATGGAGATTTGTTTTATTTTTAAGACCCCAAAATAATATTATTTAAAAAGATTTTGTGGGGATAATATTTGCAGATCACACCATAAATATAAGCATCATTTATGTTTCATTTTAATTTTATGAATGAAGATAAACACTGTCTGAATATTTCACTTGAGTTCCTAGGAGACCTGACGTTTTGTTATGTCATAGCTACTTAGGTTGAGAACCATTTTGATGGCCAACAGTTTATCTGTGTAGGCCTGCCAAAGCAGCATTTGAAGCTGCAGTGCTCAAAATCATGCAGATTAGAAAAGTAACTGTAGAAAAAGCTATTTGAGGTGGCACATGCTTCTTCCGAAATTCAAGATGTGTCTAGTTAAGATGGACCAACTGGTTCAGGAATCTCCAGTAGATCTCTATTGTGTGATCAAACATTCTCTGGGGACTTGGACTTGAGGTCTATGATTGAAGAAAATGCTTTTCAGAATTTGTCTGAAGAATCCTTGATAAAAAGACCATGTTACACACATTGTGTTTCTGAATGACATAAAGATAATGAATTTTGTTCCCTGACATTTCCAAGAAAACTCTGGAAAATGGCTGGAAGTGACCAATTTAAATCCATCTGGTGGGATGATAATGGATCTTCCATAGTGATTGATGAAGATGCCTTTAAGAAGGAAGTTTTGGAAAGAAAGGCCCCTTTCAGTATATTTGAAACAGGAATTATGAAAAGCTTAGTTAGACAGCTTAACCTTTATGGGTTTAATAAAGTGAGGCAAATATTTCAGAGATTTGCTTGTCTAGTTGACTTTCTGGGAGAAGAAAAAGAAGTCTCTGTTTTAAGAAAGGTATACATAAATTTTAGTTACCACATGGTAACTTATATATAAAATTTTACTTTGTACATCAATCTATGGTAATATAAATGTAAAGCTAAATTTTGAAAATTGTATAAAATTATTAAAGCTAAAATTCATTATTTTTTCTAAAAAATGAGGACAGTGCCTTATGTATTCAAGATTATGAGAAAATTTGCTTGCAACTATGATTCTTACCAGAAATCTAAATAAAGATATTAAATCTGCTTTTGAAAAGTGGCATTCACCATTACTGCAAATGCTAACTTCTAAAATTTGATGACTATACTATTTAAATGTGTATTTTCCAAAAAAGGAACTTCAAAATATCATTAGCAATGTTCATATTTTGATGATATTATCTTTGCATTGTAAACATGAAATCTCAGGTTTTATAGGTTAGGCTTATTTTAGTGTTGTATTTTGGTTTAAAATATTAATAAAATCTTACTCCTTTGGTTGTAGCTGCAGTTCTATCATAATCAAAATTTTAAATGAGGCTGTCCCCAGCTTTTATTGAGAATAAAAAGGAGAGTTGGGATTAAAAATGCCTCTGTGGTATCTTCATTGGCTCAAGATTTCAGAAGAAGCTATTTAAAGGAGGCAGTAATGAGGATATTCATAATTCTGATTTTGTGGCTGACACTAGTGGAGATAGTACATTTTTACCTTCTGCAAATTTAAACATCTCTCTAATAAGAAAGCACTCTGCTAGCCACATAATTGGTGATACAAATACCCCGATCAGAGATGATTTTTCTCCTCCATCATCAATGTCATTTAGACCACCAGAAAAAATTGCAGTGGATCAACGTGCTATTTTAAATCAGTTGACCTCTGTCCATGGGCACTTTTAAAGCAGCTACACTGAAGCAAATGGCCGTGTTGTGAAATTAATTACAACTACAACATCTACTTCTCAGTGCAGCATCTTTTCTCTGAGACAGAGCAACTATTTTGGACTGATGGCTGAGCCTTCTACTTTTCCAAATAGGTATCACAACATATCTGCCAATGAAGGTCATTTTTCTAAACTTCAACCAGGGAGCAACCCACGGATTCCAGTGCCAGTGATAGCTGATACATCAGCAACCATTCTTTCAAGGCCAACTCATCAGCCATCTTCAGTTTATGAATGTCATCCTAATTACAACTGATCTACCAAAGGACTACCAGATTATGCAGTGAAGCAAAGATTAAAATTGATGTTGGAAAATGTCAACAAATATCTGCAATTTTCATATTTGAACAATAAACATAGATGTGTACCTGTAATTTCCTTAATATTTTTTAAAAATGGTTAAGAGGTAAATGGTAGAGTAAGTTTCCATTAAAAGAAAAAAGTGATATTTGATTGATATGATCATTTGATGGAAAAATATAGGAGTAAATTTAAATAATTTCTTGTAAGGAAGAAGAGTAAATGGAAGAATTTGGAAAAAGACAAAAACATGGAGAGAGGGAAAATTACTAAGTGGTTTCTGGTTCATCCTGGAAAGTAGGAAAATGTTAAGTTAGGATAGGTTGAAACAGGAGATAAATGCAGGAACCGGCCCAGGGATCATGGTCTCTAGTATGTCATCCCTGGAATCATAAAGGTCACATGATGTAGTCCCAGATGACTCATTCAGCATGTGGTTCAGGGTAAGAAGTAATTTTATATATGGCCTTTTTGTGCTGCTCTCAAAGCATTCCAATTGGTGCTTTTTCTTCCTGCCCTCAAGATTCTACACTGTACTTTCTAGTTAATATTTTATGTTGCTTTTATTTTCCAGACAAAGTCAAGCTTATGTCCTCAGGGTGGCATTTAATGCTTTTCCAAAGCTAAGCCCACAAACTCAACTTAGATTTGTCATTTCTCTATAAATCTGACATCTAACTACCTTGGCATGTCTTTATGTTTTACTGTATCTGGAGATACATCCAGGCAAATGCTTGTCATCTATGTTCACTCCAATCTCACCACTTTTGCTCCAGCTCGTCCTTTGACTTTGTGTGTCCTCCTTTTACCTACTTAGACTTTCCCAGTCTCAGTGCAGAAACCAACTCCTCCAGATGTTTTGTCTTTCTGCGTTTCCTTCTCTAACTTGGATACCAGCACAGTAAGCATAGCACATGCCACCGGATGCATTTTAGTATTTAGTGAATGAAAAATACATGTTGACTTTAAGCAAAATCTACTTTCCTGAATCAACAAAACTCTCATGGTTTTCAAATTATTTCATTATGTTCTTTACTCTTCACCACAAACTAGCTCTTTTCATAGCCCAAGGACTATTCAGTCAAGACAGTAATTGGAGGTAGGTACAGGAGACAAAATATTATTTTCTTCTTTATTCATGCCTCCAGAGGTCTAAAGCATTCCACTCTCATTTGCTGGAATTTTTCCTGTCTCTTCATCACCCAACAACCCCAAAATAGCTGATTCTCTTACCCATACCAATAACAATACTGCCTTCTAATAAATTTACTTCTTAGAATCAGAGCTTTGTCCAGAAGGGACAGTGTTATTTCAAATATTTAATGTCGGTTTTTTCACCCCACATAACTTGTGCCACTTCTAAACTTCACACAGTAAGTATCTAAGAGATAATAGTCCCTTGGTTCGGGCGGTCATATCCAGTAACCAAATTGCAATCTAAAATATGTGGACTAGAAAGAGGTGAGGGTGGTAGAATTAAAAATTTGTCCAGCTGCAAGAATACCAAGTTTCTGCAGATATAAAGAAATATAAAATATTCATGGAAGACTTTGACAATTTCCCATTAATTTTAAATACAAGGTGAATCATTTTCAGAATGCAAAGTGCCCTGGAATGCTGCAAAAATTGTAGGCAAGGTCAGGGAGCTTAAAACTTCTGCTTACAATCATGCAGCCAGTGTCAGCTGATAAGAGTGGAATGGCAATACTGAGTTCTGAAAATGTGTCACCAGTTTGGAAGAAAGTCTTTGCTAATCTGGAGAATGACAAATGGGCCAGGGAAAGCTCTAGCAACATCCCATCAATATGACCTTTACCAAGAGAAGAAAAGAGCACACTTGCAGCAGGAGATCTGTGTCTGGACAGCAGTGGTTTTTCCTACAACAGAAACATCAAGCTGTTAATATTGTCAGCTCAAATCAGATGGTGTCTATGTTGTTGTTTATATTAGCAGTCTGGGGTTCAGATGGGCTGGTTCAGCAGCTATTTTCCAGCTCTCTTATCATTCAGTGGGTCTTACCGTGATCATTTTAAGAAGGTTCTATACTGATAATTCAAAAGCTAAAGTTTACTTTCAAACTTGAAATTCTGGGGAAAAATATTATTTCTTTGCCCATCTGTAGGTTCCTACCTGGTAAAAGCTAGACTATTGGCAAAAGTACAAAATTTGGCTGGTGTTTGAAAACTATACTCTGAGCTTTGCCCACTGAATTCTTCCCACTAAATACTACGAATCTGCCTACCACTCTGTGTGTGTGTGAAGATGGATTGTTAACAGTAATTAAGTTTGTCTTAGTTGAGTCATCAGTGAATTATTCCTCTACATCTGGCACAATCTCTGTGAATTTAGAGTTTCATTGAGCCATCAGATTTTCTTCCGATCAGGGAGAGGTAGATTATATTTCTCCCAGTATACTAATTGTTACCTGTTCATTGAATCCCGAGCTGATGCTACGGCCAAGCCACTGAACCCTTGAATTGGACTGAGGCATATACATTCTACAGTCCCCAGAGCCCAGCAAAGACTGTCTCTCTTTTTAACTTAAGCTTATATCTAAGTTTTTTTTCTTTTAATTCTCATTGTTGACACAACTTATTCTGGCTTTGAACACCCCTTGACTAATTTATAGTGACTGAAGTTATGACTTATTCCCATTCACCTAGAAATTGCAATAACCTTTTTTTCCTTGGACTACCTGGAATAGAGTGAGCATAGTCATCATTTTGAAAGCAGTCCTCAGTCCTAATAATGCAGAAATTTTACACTTATTTGCCCAGGAATTGAGCAATTATGTTTGTTGTGGATCTCAGCGATTATCCTCACATCCCCTAATGCAACCATGAGAAAACACCACATTGTTATCCAAAATCAAGTCTTTGTCAGTATTGCATTCCCATTGCAAAAGATTTAAGTATTGTAGGAGTTCTGAGATTTTACTATGCTGAGATTTTTAGCTGCCTAGTATGTTCATTTCTTACAGATGCTGTGGGGTTAAATGAGAACATCGTTCAGAGACAGTGAACTTTATCACTTACAGCAAGGACAGTTTTAAATTTGTATCGGTTCCCTAATCTCAGATGAATACACAGAGAGAAAATTTGATGCCTACAGAAGCAGTGGTCTGTTAATATGAAGAAAGTTTAAGGCATGGTAAAACAGTAATTTTATTAGTATCTTTATGTAAATATATTAAAATCACTTATTTATTAGTATCTTTACCTAGGATAAGTATATCATGACTCAAGTTTAATTGCTGCAAAAACAATCATGAGAAATAACATGGGAAAAAATGACCATTGACTTTACATTTTTCCTTCAGCTCTTATTGAGATATAATTGGCAAAAACCATTGTGTAAATTTAGGTGCACAGGATAGTGATTTGATTTACAAGTATCATAAAATAAATATCATAGCAACTTTAGGGAGATTTCATTATCTCATTTAGATACAACTTTAAAGAAATACAATTTGTCTTTTGGTTGTGATGAGAAAACTTATGGTCTTCTCTCTTAACAACATTCATATAGAACCTAAAGCAGTATTAATTGTAATTTTCATGTTACTATGGGGCATCCCTAGAACACGTTTATTTTTCGGCTGCAGGTTTGTAGCTTTTGAGTGCATTAATCAAATACTCCTTTCCTAACCCCTGCCTCTGTTAACGACAAATCTAATTTTTTTCTATAGTATGTTTGTTTGTTTTTGAAGTGTAGTTTTATCTATAACACTGTGTTAGTTTCTCTTACACAACATACTGTTTTCTATCTTTAATACATTTCAAACTGATCACAAATATAAAACTAGTTTTGATATGTTGCTTTTTAAAGATATTTCATGGTTATTTACTCTTCCCCATACAGTACATTTCTTGTCCCTGACTCATTTAATCTGCCAATGGAAAATTTTCTCTCTTAATTTGTCTCATATATTTCTTTTTCTTCATCACATTTCCCTTCTTCTTGTGAACAACCTGTTTCTTTCTATATCTATAACTCCTTTTCTGTTTTGTTATGTTCGTTTGTTTTAAAGTCCAAATATGAGTAAAACCATTCAGCATTTGTCATTCACTTTCTGACTTATTTCACTTAGCATATTACCCTCTTGGTCTACCAATTTGTTGCAAATGACAAGAAATTAATCTTTTCAGAGCTGAATAATAACCCAATGAACTTTTATTTTTGTTTGTGTGCATATATAAATATATATATATTTGGGGTGTCTGTATATATATGTATAAATATAGACAAATCTGCAGTTAATAGATGGGTAGATATATTTACTATAAAAACACATCTTTTTATCCATCATCTGTTGATGAGCAATTAATTTGCTTCTATATCCTGGCTATTGTAAATAATGCCATAGTGAATATAGGGCTGAATTTATCTTTTCTGATTAGTGTTTTTGTTTTCTTGCAATAAATATCCAGATATGGAAATGTTGGATAATATTTCATTCTTAATTTTTAGATAAAATTGCATACTGTTTTCCACAGTGGCAGCACAAATTTACATTCACTTAAACAGTGTATCAGAGTTCTATTTCTTACATCCTCACCAACACTTATGTTTGTTATCTTTTTGATAATAGTCATTCTGACAGGACTGACATAAAGTCTCATTGTGTTTTGGACTTGCATTTTACTGATGATTTGTGATGTTGACCGATTTCATGTGCCTGTTGGTTACCTTTCCCCCACTGTATATTCATTTTTGTAATGGGCTAAATGACGATAACTGTGCAATTTCATTTTTATGGATTTTGCTGTGTTCCATTATTCTGTTCATTCTGTGCCACTACCTTATTCTTTTTAATACTGTAGCTTTGTATTTTAGTTGAAAATCAGGGACTGTGTTACATCCTGTTAGTTCTTTGTCAAAGTTATTTTTGTTTTTAGTTTGTTTTCTTTGTTTTCATTTTATTTTAGTGATTTCATCTCTTTTGTGTTTACATGTAAATTTAAGAATTATTTATTGTAAGTGTCTAAAAATGCCGTTGGTATTTTAATAGGAACTGAATTTAATTTGTGTATTTTCTTGTCTAGTACTGTCACTTAAACAATATTTCTTTCCTAATCTATGAACAGAGAATATCCTTTCATTTGTTTGCATTATCTTCATTTTCTGTTATAAATATTTTATAGGTTTCTGAGCACAGATCTTTTACCACCTTGGCTGCACACATTACTTGATTTTTGGCTTTTTTTTGTAATGTAACTGTAAATGAGACAGTTCCCTCACTTTCTCTGTTAGCTTGTTGTCAGTGTGTAGAAATGCAAGATTTCTTTATGTTAATTTTATATTCTGAAATTTTACAAAATGCATTGATAAGCCCTAGTAGATTTATGCCATCTTCTTTAGGATTTCAATTTGAAATATGTCATCTGAAAACAGATACTTTTACCCCTTTTCTTAATTAGCTATATTATATTTACATTTATTTTGGATAGCTATGGCAAGAATTTCCAATACTGTACTGAATAAAAGTGGTAAGAGTAAGCATTCTTGCCTTTTTCCTGCTCTTAAAGGTGATGTTTTCTGGTTTGAATCAGTGAGTGTCATGTTTGCTGATTTCGTGTCATTTATGGCCTTAAATGTGTTGAGATGTGTTTACTTATGCCCACTTTGAGGAGAAATATAATCATAAATAGATACTGAATTTGTCAAAACATTTTATGACTTTTTGAGGTGACCATATAATTTTTGTTTTTCAATTTGTTAGTGTGGTGTATCATATTAATTAATTTGTGGGTAATGAATCACTTTTGCATCCTTGGAATAAAATGGACTTAATCATAATGTATAATCCTTTTAATGTATTGTTTGCTAGCATTTTAATGATGATTTATGCAACTATGCTTTTTAGTAGTATTTAACATGTAATTTTATGAGGTATTTGTTCCTGTTTTTGTAGCAGTCTGATACAGAAATGTGGGGTAGGAAGCCTTCCTTCCTCTGCAAATTTATGGAATTCTCTGAGAAGTATAGGTGATAACTCTTCTCTAAGTGTTTGGCAGAATTCACCTGTGAAGCTGCCTAGGCCTGGAATTTTGTTTCTTGGGAGATTTTGTTTAATTACTTATTCAATTTCATTAGTGATAATCTGTTCATATTTTCTAATTATCATTCCATCCTGGAGATTAAGTCTTTCTGAGAAATTCTCCATTTCTTCTATGGTTTCCATTTTAATTGGCATATAATTTGTTGTATCTTCTTATGATGCTTTGTGCAACTTTGATATAAGCTGTAACTTTTCATTTATTTTGGAGTTTATAAATCTGTACTCTCTATTTTGCTCATGAGTCTGGTTAAATTTTATGAATTTCATTATTCTTTCAAAAGATATTATTTAGTTTGATTAGATGTTTCTATTTTTAATCTTTATTTTATTTATTTATATTCTGAAATTTCAGCTGTCTTTCCTTCTACTAACAAGTTTTTTTAATTGTTTTGCTACATACTGTTTTCTATCTTTAATACATTTCAAACTGATCACAAATATAAAACTAGTTTTGATATGTTGCTTTTTAAAGATATTTGTTTGTAAGATTATGTTATAATTGAGAGATAATTATTATTTGTATAAGTGGGATTATTTTGCTATAAGCTTCCCTATTAATACTGCGTCTGCTTTATCCCATGGACTTTGTTTCTGTAGTAATATTTCTTTATATATATTTCCTTTGATTTATACAGCAATCCATTTTTTGTTTAATATTGTATGATTTATCCTCCACACATTACAATTTTCCCAGGTTTTTTCTTTTAGTAAATTTCTATTCTACAGAATCCATAAGTCTCTTCACAAAACAAGGAGAAAAATAATAAAATTTATAAAAAATATGAAAAACCCAAATTTTCTAAAATTATCTTTGAAAAATGAACAAAGCTGTGGGTAATATCCTCCCTGACTTTGGAACATACAACAAAGCTACAGTAATGAAAACACCTAAATATGGCACTAAAAGAGACACATAGAACAATGGCACAAAATAAAGAGTCCTAAAATAAACCCACACACATATGGTCAATAAGTCTACAATGAAGGGGGCAAGAGTATAAAATGGAAAAAAGGCAATCTCTTCAACAAGTAGTTCTGGGAAAACTAGACAGTTCATGTAAAAGGAAGATGTAAGAGCACTTCCTTCCATAGTATACAAAATAAGATAAAAATGGAATAATTTTCTAAAAGTAATACCTGATAATTAACACTTTCTGACCAAGAACAGGAGCAGATCTGCCTTTGAGATAAATCATAGCAATATTTATTTTTGATCTATCTCCTAAGTAAAAAGAAAAGGAAAATTTACAATAACAGTTTTTAATTTTACTGAGGAGAAAATAAATGTAATATGTGATACAGGGATTCTATTTCTTGTATAAATGTGAAGTGCAAAACATTTTGCAGAGCAAAGGAAACCTTCAGCAAGATATATGGCAACACACAGAATAGAAGGAAGAATTTCAGACAATGAAATCAACATTTTGTTAATATCCATAATATATTTATAGCATACTAGACTCAATATTTAAAAACCAAAGACTCCAACTTAAAAACATTTGAAGGATCTTCAAAGAAACTTTTCAAATACAGACACGTGGAAGATTTTCATGCACATAAAAAGAAACTTAATGTTGCTATTAATTAGGAAATTGTAAATCAAAACCAGAATGAAAAATAATCTCACAGCAACCAAAATGGCTATTAAAAAAGTCTTCAAATGTCAAACATTAGTAAGAATGTCGATAAAAGTGAACCCAGATACACTGTTGGTGGAAATATAAATTGATGCATTCACTATGATAAAAGAGTGGACAGTGCCCAGAAAACTAGATATAGAAGCACTATATGTTGCAGCAAATCCAGTTTTTGATATAAATCTTAAAAAAAAAGAAAATATTATCTTTAAAGAAAATATTACCCCCAGTGTTCTTAACATCTTCATATATAATAGTCAAGGAGAGATGCACAACTCAACCCCCCCATCAACAGATGATTGGCTGAAGTTGATGTGAGATATAGATAACATAAAAAATACTTAGTCATTGTCATATCAAAAAATAAAATTCTGCCATTCGGAGCAATGTGACTGGACCCAGAGAGTGTTGTACATAAAAAAAAATGTCATACAGAGAGAAACAATCTACGTTATCACTTATATAAGGAAACTAAAGATATAAGAGAAATAATCATAAAAAAGAGAAACAGAATCACATATATATGTGTAGTGTACCAAGTAGTTGTTTCCTGTGACGACAGGTAAGAAGGATGGAGAAGACAGAAATGTGCAAGGAACTAGATATAATTTAGAGAAGCAACACTGTCATATTTGCAGCACAGAAAAATATTTTAATAATTTAAATGATTTTAAAGAAATTATAGGCATATATTATAGTAAAATTTGCATGTAGGTGGGAAAAACATTGAAGAAAAGAACCCAGGAAATACAAAATAGTTTTTGGTACTCTGATATTAAGGGAGGTGATTTGTTCACTTTCTTTACTGTTCTAATAATGTCCTTAGTAGAATTTAACCTTTTAAATGGAAAAGCATATGCTTTTAAAAAAGTGACATAAATTTAAACTATTTCTGTCTCTCCCTTTAAATCTACAGTCAGTGAAAGGATCACATCTCAACAAAAATAACTACAACACAAAACAATACTCCAAGAGCGCATGTGTACAGCTGAAGTTTGGTGGGCTAAAACACATAAAGGAGGCTAAAATGAAGGAAGAGCAGAGGTGGTGCCTGCATCCAAGGCCCACTGACAAGGGTATCTGAGCCCAGAACTTCAGAGTACACAGCAGAAACAGTGTCTCATTGGTTCACACAGCTTCAGCCACCAACTGCACCATTACTCATGGTCACAGGTAACTAGGAGGGTGGCACAGTGGAGACAGAAATTCCATCCTTCAGACACTCAGATATTCATGACACAGTCCCTACTCCCCATTCACAGTGGTGGATACAAGGTACCTTGCAACATAGGACATGGCAAAGGCACTTGTGTGATTCCAAATGCCCACCTGTCTTTACACCTTTCCTCAATGTGTACACTGAGTCTCAAGGGATATCAGATAAAAGGAAAGGTTCACTGGCCCAGTGACAACAGTGGCATTAACTACCAGAGATGTCTAAAAAGTGACAATGTAAGCAATCTTTTATCCAGACAGTAGCAACTGGAAAGTGCCATTTTGAATTATTATCAGAGGTAGCTCAGGTAAGTTAAACAAAAAATTGTGCAATATTGCAAAATACCAGAAAACAAAAGCAAGGGCTCCAACTCCCAATCAGTTATTTAGTGTCATCAGAGCAATAATTCACCATGATCATGACCAATCACAGTAAAAGTGTAGGGCACGCACACACAGAGATACTCACACACAGACATCAACACAGATGCAGACACACAAGAACACACTCACAAACCCACACTCGCACACACACACACACACACAATGTCAACCCTGCAGCAAAGAAACATAAGTCATGGAATATTGCCATATAACTAATAGAGAATCCAGACAGTTGTGATACAGAAACTCAATACAAAAAACAAAACTCAGAAAGCAATTTAATGAGCTCAGTATTAAAATAAATGTTGATAAGGAATACATTACCTAAGAGACTGAAACTATAAAATAACCCAACATTATGAGGACCAGATGAACTTTGAAAATAAGATGAAGAATGCAACAGAAAGCATTGGAAGAAGACTGTCTTTGTGGAAGAGAGATTAGCAAACTCACCAATACAAAGCTAGAAATGATAGGAGATGGCAGAGATTCAAGATATTAAAAAGTGAGGAAATTTTACAGTAGCCTTCAGACTTCCTCAGGAAGTGAACATAAGAGTGAAATCCTGGAGGGAGATGAAAGTTAGACGGCAGCTGATGGTTTATTTAAAGAAGAAATAGTTGATAATTTCCCGAACCTATTTGAGGAATTGATATACAACTCTGTGAGCCAACAAAACACCAATAACTTTAAGACAAAGAGACCTGTTTCAAGATACGTCATATGCAAGTTGGCAAGTCAATGACAGAGTAAAATTTTAAAGGCAGCCAAAGGAAGTTTTGATAAAGTACAAAGAACCCCAATTAGGCTCTCAGCAGATTTCTGAGCGGAAAATATGTGCCAAGGTTAAATAAAATGACATTTTCAAACTACTGTATTTAGAAATTCCTCACCTAAGAATATTCTACCTCGCACAGTTATCACTTCAGTATAAAATTAAAATAAAGCCTTTACCAGAAAAACAAATCCTGAATGAGATAAAAAAAACAAACCAAGACACCTTAAAAGATATGAGGAAAACTGCTATTCTAAGAAAAATAAAATGGCAGAACTACGCAAAACATTGAACAAAATACTAAGCAAAGACCACGAGAAAGTTGCAACTGATTCTTTGGGTATGTTTTTAAAGGCTGCTATTCTATATGGATAAAATAGTGTAAAATAGGAAATTAGTTGCAATAAATAAAGATACATCAATCTGGTAAGATGTTCTCAACAGTAATAGAAATAATTTGAGTCAGTATTCATAAAAGGTAACTTGTAAAAATAATACAATAATAAAGGAAGATGCTATCAGCAGAAAAAGGACTAAATTATACATGAGATATTTTATTTTTAATTGAAATAGAGTAGATGTACTCTTTTGTGTAGTTTCAGATGTATAGCATAGTGATTCCAACCACTTTGTAGGTTATATTGCATTATAAATTATTACAATAATTGTAACATACAATTATTTTATGTTATTGTGCATAATTCCCTGATCTATACAGATTATCCTTGTTGCTTCTCTCCTTTATATATACTAATTTTTATCTGTCAATATCCTACCATTAAATTGTCTTTCCCTTCCCCTTTGGTAAACATAAATATTTTCCCATATGATTCAGTCTGCTTCAGTCTTGTCTATCTAATCTCTCCATCTCTCTACCATATCTCTATCTATCTATCTATCTCTCTATCTATCTATATATCTATCATGTATCTATGTATCTATACTTCTATCTATTTATCTGTAATCTATCAATAAATAGCTATAGATAGATGTACTCAGATACTTATTATTCTTTAGATTCCACAAATAAATTATATTATATACTATTGTCTTTGTTTAAGTTACTTCACTAAGCACAATATTTACTAGGTCCATTCATGATGCTGAAAGAGAAATGTGTTGTACTTTTTCATGGCTGAGTAATATTCCATTGCATATTTATTGTAACATCATACCTTCTTAAATCCATAGTCTAATGTGGAACCTTGGATTGCTTCCCTGTCTTGCATATTATAAACAGTGCGGTTGTGAACATTGGTTTTTCTCAATTTAGTGTTTTTCCCCAGATTTTTCCTAGGAGAGATATTACTGGGTCATATGGTAGTTCTCTTTTTACTTTTAAAATATCTGAATTCTGTTTTCCATAGAAGTTGTACATTTTACATTCCTACCAAAGGATACAACAGATTTGTTTCCTCCACATCGTCTTCAACACTTTCTATTTGTAGACTTTTTGATAATATCCATTTGAGCAGTGTGAAATGATATCTCATTGTGGTTTTGATTTGCAATTACCTAATAATTAGTAATGTTGAGCATTTTTATCATTTGCCTGTTACTCATCTTTTTGTTATTTTGGAAAAATATTAACTCAGGAACTCTGTTCTATTTTTTGATTGGGTTTTTGTTTTTAACATTGAGTTGGGTAACCTAAATCCATGTTACATCTATTAACCTACATCTATTAACCCCTGGTCACTTGCATTGATTGCAAATATATTCTCCAATTACACAGGCAGTGTTTTCATTTCATTCATAGTGTCCTTAGCTGTGCAGAAGTTTTCAAGTTTGTTTAGGTCCCATTTGCTTATTTTTGCTTTTATTTCTTTTGCCTTAGGAGACTGATATAAGAAAATATTCCTATGATATATATACAATAGTGTATCTCCTATATCCGCTTCTAGCAGTTTTTTAGTATCAGGTTTTACATTTAGGTCCTTAATACACTTGGAGTTTATTTTTGTATATGATGTCAGGGAATGTTCAAATTTCACACTTTTACATTGACGAGACTGTCTTTTCCCAACACCATCCATTGACGAGACTGTCTTTTCTCCATTATGTACTCTTGCCTCCTTTATCATAGATTCATTACTCATAGGTGTGTGGAATTATTTCTAGGCTCTCTATCTGTTTTTATTGATTACATTTCTGTGTCAATCCTATGCTGTTTTTATAACTGTAGGGTTGTAGTGTAGTAAGGTATCCGGGAGGATTATACCTCCAGATTTGTTGTTTTTTTCTCAAGATCATTTTGGCAAATTTTAATGGTTTCATGTAAAACTTAGAGTTATTTATTTTCTGGTACTGTGGGAAATACTACAGCTTCGTAACAGGAATTGCACTAAATCTGTAGGTTTCTTTGTGTAGTTCGGCCATGTTAACAATATTAACTCTTTCAATCAAAGAGCACAGGACATCTTTCCATTTCTTTGAATAATTTTTAATTTCTTTGTCAATGTTTTTTAATTTTCAGTGTGTAGATCTTTCATATATGTGTTTTCATTTATTCCAAGATATTTGGGGTGATGTGATTTTAAATAGTATTGCTTTCAACATCCATTTTAAGGTATCTCATGATTAATATGTAGGAATGCAAGAGACTTCTTTACATTAATCTTGTGCCCTGCTCCCTTGAGGAAATTTTTATTGTTCATAATAGTCTGTGTGGAGCCCTTAGGACTCTATGTAGATTGTTATGTCATCAGTACTGGTGACAATTTTGCCTCTTTCTTTCCATTTTGCATTTCTTTTACTTCTTTTTCTTTCCTTTTTTTTCTTCTTTTACTATGGAACAGAAGTGCTGAGAAAAGAAATCCTTGTGTTGTTTCCGAATTTACTCAGAAGGCTTTCAGCCTTTCCTCTGAGCATTATAAATTGTTATAAGTGGCCTTTAGTATGTTGAGAGATGTTCCCAATGCACTCCCTTTAATGAGATTTCGGATCATGATGTATGTTGAATTTTGTCTAATGATTTTTCTGTGTGTATTCACATAGTCCTGTGAATTTTGTCCTTCCTTTTTTATATAAGTGTCATGTTGATTGACTCGTGTATGTTGAACTATCCTTGTGAATCTGGATGGAATCAAACTGATCATCGTGTATTATCCTTCCTATCTACTGCTGGATTAGTTTGTTGGTGTTGTTCCAGGATTTTTGAATGTATATTCATCAAGAATATTGGCTTTACATTTTCTTTTTTTTTTTTTGGTAGTATCTTTGACTGGTTATGTTATCATGGTATTGGTGGCCTAATAGAATAACTTTGGGAATTTTCTTTCCTCCTTCATTTTTTGAAATACTTGGGAGGAAAGTGGTTTTAGTGAAGGCATCCAGGCATTTTGTTCAAGGGGTGTTTTTAAAATTATACATTTTATTTAACTTGCACAGATTTTTCTTTTCAAGTTTTCAGTTTTCTCTTTATTCAGTGTTGGCAGGCTGTACGTTTCAAGAAATTTATCCATTTCTTTAAGATCGTCCAGTTGGTTGTCATGTAACTGCTCAGAGTGCTTTCATAATCTTTGTTTGTATTTCTGTAATATCAGATTTTATTTCTACTGTTTCATTTATTATTTTTTGGGGGCCCACTCCCTGTATTTCTTGATAAGCTTGGCTAAATTTTATCAATTTGTTAAAATTTTTAAGAAAATAAAAGCTGTTTTTTTATGATTTTAAATTATTTTTTAATTTTATTGTATTTATTTTCAACCTAATCATTAAAGATTTCTCATTCTACTGCCTTTAGGTTTTGTTTGTTCTTATTTCACTTTATTTTGGGTGGCAAGCTTGGTCCTTTGTGTGAGGTTTCCTTTTTCCTTGTAGAAGGCCTGAATTGCTCTAAACTTCCCCCTTAGATTTGCCTTTGCTGCATCCCATAATTTTTATGAAGCTCTTTTCATTGTAATTTGATTCTACGTATGTTTTCATTACCTCTTTGATTTCATCTTTGACCTTGTTTTATTTTATTTTTTTAAAGGATGTAGTTTAATCTCATGTTTGTGGTTTTCCTGTTCTTCTCTCCAGATTTGATGCATAGTTTCATAATTTTGTGTATGGAAAATTACTTGCTGTAAACTATATTAGCTTAATGTTCCTGAGGCTCTTTTTATGACATAATATGTGGCTAATTCTTTAGAAATCATCCTGTGCACCCATGAGAACCTTATGTGTTCTCCTTTTCTGATGCAGTGTCCAATAACTCATTTAGATTCAAGTGATCTAATTTGACATTAAGACCTCTGTTTCTTTACAGATATTCTTTCTGGATGATATGGCCATCAGAAAAGTGAGGTGTTAAACTCATCTATTATTGTTTTATATTGAATTAATTACTTCATGTCTACTAATATTTCTTTTTATACTTATGATCTACATTGTTGGGTACATATATAATTTAATGAGTGTAATACTCTATTTTTATTTTGATCTCTTTTTCTTTATGTAATCTCATATTTATCTTTCATTGTAAACCTTATTTTAAAATGTATTTTGTATGATTTGAGCTTTGCAATCTGCACATTCTTGTCATTTCCATGAAATATAATTTCCATCTATTTCCTGGCTGTGTATGTCTTCCACCATAGAGTAAGATTTTTTTGGGTGGAGGCCAAGATGGTGGAGGAGAAGGATGCTGGCATCGCACACTTTTCCACAAATGCACCAAGACTCATCCACAGACCCACTCAGCTAACCAGAGAACCTGCAGAACTCTGATAGAGCATTGTCCTCTTCAAAAGATAAAGATGCAAAAAATCTGGCAGGAGAAAAGGAGGAAAGAAAGAAGAAAAGGTAAAGCAGATTGTGACAGGTCTCACAGGGAGGGATCAGCTAAAAAGGACTGGCGCTCTTTCACTAGGTCTCCCCACTCCAACTGAAATGTTGGCAGAACAGACGGGGAGCCTCCAAGGATTGGATCTCTGAAGTCTATAAGTTGACTGACAGTACTAAGTTAAACAGGCAAAGGATCCCTGTGACAGCCAGCCTGTGATGCATCCAGGCAGCTGAGGGCAGGGCCATGCTGCAAGACCTGGTTGGAAGATGGGGATGGGTGCACTGAGGCAGACCGGGGGAATGGATGGGGCTGTGTGCCATTGCTGTGGGTGGACAGGGCAGAAAAACCTGGGCCCTCTATAAAACAACAGGGCAGACATTCCCTGGCAGGGGAAAGGTGCATTCCCCATCTCTGAAATTCCATAAATTTTCTTGGAGAAGAGAGCTGGGGCTCAGCCACAGCCACCATACCCTCTGGTGCTTTGCACCCTGGTGGCAGTGGGGGCAAAACCTGTATCCTCTCCTAAGGACTTAGCAGCCTCAAAAGCCAAATGGGGCTTGTCTACAGTCCGAGGCAGATAGGATACTTCTGTCGTTTTTCCTCAGAATACTTGCTCTGCCTAGACAAACATGGAGCTGAGTTTTGGCCCAAACAGGGACAGGTGTGTTCCTAAGTCTACTCTGAGCCCAATTCCGGTGTGCAAGCCTGAGGCGGAGCATTCAGTGGCACAGAGCAGTGGAGAGACTGGCACCCTGAGGTGGCTGGTGGCCCACCAAATTTTGGGGTTGAATGCAGCCTCTGACCATGGTGCTGGGAGAGGGCATGACACCCACTCCTGCCTGCTCAGTCAGAAACATTTGACTGCAGCCTCAGACAGGGCAGTGAGAAGCCAGTTCACAGTAAAGAGAGCTGCTCCAGAACCAGTTTTCAGTGTAGGAGCAATCTACTTGCTGATAGGCTCTGGGAGCAGCACAGATGAGGGCTCCAATGGAGGGCCTCTGGAAAAAGCAAGCTCAGCTTCAAAAACAGGATGAATACAGAAAGAGTTCACATTAAATGTACACAGTCTCCAGGAGGACACTGAACATCCCCTTGTCTTAATCTGTTTTTACCTGTTCCATTATCTATTACCCTCTTAATTTTTACTACTAAGTCAATTATATATACCCCCATATTAATCCCTTTGAAATTTTTAAAAATATTTTTAATATTATTATTTTTCAAAACTCTGCACCAACTTGCTTTTCTATTATTCATTATACAATGTCTTCAAATTTTATTTCTCCCTTCTTTAAAATTCTTTATGTCTCTCTCTCTTTTTTCTCTTTTCTTAGTTGTATTTCTACATAGGCATTGTGTAGATAAACAACTTTAAGAGCACAGTAGATAATTGATACTCCATAAACCACAGTGCCAGAGAGGTAGGAGCAAGATGAAGAAGCAGAGAAAACATTCTCAATTAAAAAACAAGAGAAATCCCCTGAAAGAACAATCAGTGAAATAGATATCGATAGCCTACTAGATCAAGATTTCAAACAAGAGTGATCAAATTATTGAAGGAAATAAAAGATAGAGTTTAGAGATATAAAATATGTAAAAAATGAAATGGAAGATATAAAGAAAAGCTGAGTAGAATAGGTAAACCCATTTACTGAGATGAGAAATGATCTAAAGTGGTCACAAAGCTGACTAGACATTGCAGAGGAATGAATTATTGACTTAGAAGACAGGACAATAGAAAGCATCCAATCAGATTGTCTACAAGAGAAACAATTGAATAAAGCATGAGACCTAAGGGATAATAAAAAGCATGCCAATCATGGCATGATAGAAATCCCAGAAGGGGAGGAATGATCAAAGGGGATTGCAAAGGTGTTTGAAGAAATAATGACTGAGAACTTCCCAAACAGATACAAGGAATCAGATATCCAAGTACACTAACCTCAGAGTGTCCCAAACAGGAAGAACCCAAATACCAACACCAAGACATAAAATTAAGATGTCCAGAGTCAAGGATAAAGAAATGATCCTAAAGGCAGCAAGAGAATAGCAAAGAGTAAGTTATAAGGGAATCCCCATAAGGCTCCCAGCTGATTTCACTACAGCAATACTAAAGGCCTGAAGGGAGTAGAAAGATATATTCAATGTCCTGAATGAAAAAAAGTTATATCCTAGGATACTTTAATCAGCATGTTTATCATTTATGGTAGAAGGATACATAAAGAAATTCACAGACAAGAAAATGCTACAAGAGTTTAGCAACACTAGACCCATGCTAGAAGAAATATTTAAAAGTCTACTCTAAATAGAAAAGCAGCAGGATACATCAAATATGTGAAACTCACAGCAGGAAAAGTGCTAACTCATGAATTACAAATAAAATACACACAAAATTTTAAAACAAGTGATACAAATCATTGAGAATGGGAGAGGGAGGCAGGAAAAGAGAGAATTTTTTTTTTGTTCTTTCTTTTTAAAATATTTTGTTCTCTGTAGGATGGGTTTGAGATCATGTTACTATAAGTTTAATAAAATCACTTATAATAATGGTCTAAAAGACTTATAAAAAAGGGTAACAACAAGACAAAAACTTATCAGGGTGTCAATAAAACTAAATAAAATACATGATAATACAAAGGAAAATGACCAAACCATAAAAGGAAGATAAAAGGAACAAAGAGGAAATACCAAATCAACTGCAAAAATAATGTCAAAATAGCAATAAACACAAACCTATAATCGATTATTTTAAATGTTAATGGACTAAATGCTCCAGTCGAATGTCATAGAGTGATATGCTGGATAATAAAGCAAGAACTTTCAAAATGCTACATACAAGAGACCCAATTGAGAGAGAAGGACACATAGAGATTGAGAGTGAAAGGATGGAAAAGAGTATTCCATTCAAATGGAAAAGCCAAAAAAGCAGGTGTTACAGTAGTCATTTCAGATAAAGTAGTCTTTAAAACTAAGGCCATAAAGAAAGATAAAGAAGGACATTTTATTCTGATTGAAGGAGTTATACAAGATGAGGATAGCACACACGTTAATATATATGCACCAAACAGAGGAGCTCCTAAGTACATAAAATAATTACTAACAGATATAAATGGGGATACTAATGGGAATCTAAACATATTTGGAGATTTCAGCACTGAATTAACATCACAGGACAGATTACTGAGATAAAAAATAAATTAGGCAACAGAGAAGTTAAATAATACAATAGAAATATTACACTTGGTGGATATTTTCAGAGCATTGCACCCCCCACAAAATAGTATATACATTCTTTTCAAGTGCACATGGGACATTTTCCAGGATTCATGATATACTTGGGCACAAAAGAAACCTCAGCAATTTTAAGAAGACAGAAATTACCTCAAGCATGTTTACTGAACACAATGCAATGAAGCTATAAATCAACAACAGAGAAACAAATGATAACAAAAGGAAAACATGGAGATTAAAAAATATATTATTAAAAAACCAATGGGAAAATAAAGAAATCAAAGCTGAAATGAAAAAGTACCTTGAGACAAAAGAAAATGAAAGCAAAACGGCACAAAATTTATGGGACACAGCAAAAGCAGTGCTGATAGGGGAGTTTATAGCGATACAGGCCTTCCTCAAAAAAGAAGGACAATCACAAAAAATAATTTAACTCACCAGCTGAATGAACTAGAAAAATAAGAACAAAAAATCGCCAAAGACAGCAAAAAGAAGGAAATCATAAATACTGGGGAGGAAATAAAATAGAGATTAAAAAGAGCATAGGAAAAAATTAAACCAATCCAAAAGGTGGTTTTTTAAAAAAGTAAGTAAAATCCACAAACCTCTGGCAAAACTCAAAATGAAGAAAAGAGAGAGAGCACAAATTTGCAAAATAAGATAGGAGAATGGAGAAATTACAACAAATAAAATAGAAATACAGAATATCATATGAGAATATTCTGAAGACTATATGGAATCAAACTGTATGACCTAGACGAGATGGACAAGTTTCTGGAAACATACTGTCCACCAAGACTGAATCTAGAAGAAATTAACCCCTTGAACAAGCAGAGCAGTAGAAATGAAATCAAAATAGCAATATAAAACCTCCCTATGAATAACAGCCCAGGACAGGATGGCTTCACTAAGGAATTCTACCAAACATAGAAAGAAGGACCCATATCAGTTTTACTCAAACTCTACCAGAAGATTGAAAAGGAAGGAATACTCCCAAAGTCATTCTATGAAGCCACATTCACCCTGATACCACAACCAGGCAAAGACACTACCAAACAAGAGAATTAAAGGCCAAAATCACTGATGAACACAGACGCCAAAATCCTCACCAAAATAGTAGCAAATAGAATCCAAAAACACAGAAAAAGATTATACATCTTGACCAAGTGGGGATCATGCCAGGGACACAGGTGTGGTTCACCATATGCAAATCAATCAATGTAATACAGCACATCAAAAAGAGAAAGGAAGAAAACCGCATGATCATCTCAATAGATGCAGATAAAACATTTGCTATAATTCAACACACAAGTATGATAAAAATTTTAACCAAAGTGGGCATAGAGGCAACATATTTCTGCATCATGAAAGCTATAGATAACAAATCTACAGACAGCATAGTACTCAACGGTGAGAAAGTCAAAATCTTCCCACTAAAAACTGGGACAAGGCAATGATGCCCACTCTCACCATTTCTATTAAACACAGTATGGGAAGTCCTAGCAACAGAATTCAGACAAGAAATAAAGTTATTCAAGTTGGATAGAATGAAGTAAAACTGTTATTATATTAACTTAGATGACCTGATCATCTATATAGAGAACCCTAAAGATTTTCCAAAACAAAACTACTAAAGCTAATAAAGACATTTAGCCAAGTAGCATGATTCATGTTTAATATATAAAAACTGTCACATTTCTTTACCTTAACAGTGAAATATTCCATAATTTTAAAAAATTCATATGAAATCAGGTCAAAAAATGAAAAACCTAAGAAAAACCAAGATAAAAAAATCAATAGGATACTGATAAATAAATTTGAAGATGATGCAAAGAAATGGAATGAAATCTCAAGGTCTAGTTGAGATTAATTAATATTGTTAAAATATGCATACTACAAAAGATGTCTACAGATATAAAGTGATTCAGCTCGAACTACATGATATTTTCCTCATAACTAAAAATACTCCTAAGATTTGTATGGCACTGAAAAAGAACAAGAACTGCAAAAGTAACAATGAGGAAAAAGAAAAATTTGGAGGTATAACCCAAAACCCTCCCAGATCGCAGAATATATTGCAAATATACAGTAATCAAAACAGCACAATACTGGAAAACATACAAGCAACTATATCACTGGAACAGAACACATAGGCAGAAATGAATCATCACATCTATGGTCAACTAAACTATGACAAAGGAAACAAAAATATACAATGCCTAAAAGACCATCTTCAGCAAGTTATATTGATAAAACTAGACAGCTACATGTAAATCAATAAAATTAGAACACTCCCTCACACTGTACACAAATAAACTCAAGATGTTTTAATTATCTGAATCTAATACATGACACAATAAAACTCCTGGAAACTAACATATGCAAAACAAGAGAGAAATTGTAGTAAAATTTTCTTACGTCATTCTTCCAAGCTGAAAACAATAAAAGCAAAATAAATAATAGGTCCTAATTAAACTTAAAAGCTTCTACACAGCAAAATAAACAGAATGAAAAGATGAACTTAAATCTAAGAACACATTAGGAAACTACGCAATCAACAAGAGGCTAATTTCTAAAATACACACATCGTTCATTCAACTACATTTTAAAAATCTACAAACAACTCAGACAGAAAATGAGCAGAAGACAATTCTCTAAAGAAGACACACAGATGACAAACAGGAACATAAAAAAAAATGTTCACATTGCTAATCATTATACAAAGGCAAGACAAAAATAAAATAATGTTTTACCTCACACTAGTGAGAAGGGCTGTCATCAAAATGTCTCAAATAATAAAGACTGTGGAGGTTGTAGAGAAAAAGGGACTCTCCAACGCTCTTGGTGGGTATGAAAATTGGTGCAACAACTTTGGTAACAGTATGGAAGCTCCTTTAAATAATAAAATTAGACCTATCATATGACCCAGAAATCCCAGTCCAGGGCATATAAAACATAAAACCTGAAAACAAAGAATCCTAGGGTAAAACATAAGAAGTACACTTGACTTAATTTGATTCTTTATATGTCTCCTCTGGCAAGGGAAGCAGAAGCAAAAGTAACAAAATATGATTAGATCACTCTAAACAGATTTACACTGAAGAAGAAATGATCAATAAAACGAAAATTCAACCAAAACAATGGGAGAATATATTTTCAAGTGATATTTTCCAATCAACTGTTAATATCCAAAATATATGGCAAACACATACACCACAACAATAAAAAAGACCAAACAATCCAATTTAAAAAAATGTCCATAGGAACTGAATAGATAGATCTGAATCAATTTTCTGAAGAAAACATACAGTTGGCAAAATGACACATGAAAATATGTTCAGAGTTATAAATTTTTAGGAAAGTCATAAACCAAAAATGAGACAAGACCTCACACTTCTCAGAAGGCTCTCATCAAAAAGTAAAGAAATAGATGGAGAGATTGTGGAGAAAAAGAATAACCGAGGACACTGTGTATGCAAAGAATGCAAAGTATTATTTCCATTGCATATAAACATCAAATTTTCTTCATCTAGTTTTTTTCAAGGGATGTTGGGTTTGTAGGCCCCTGTCTGAAGGCTGTAGAGATTAAGCCCATGGGCTGAACTGATAAACAAGCTGTGAGGAATGTCACATATTCAGGCTGGATAAGAAATGGCCTACTCAATGTATCCAGTATAGATGGCTGGATACCCAATGATGGGTAAGTTCCTCAGAGGAGGACAAACTACGGCAGGCACAGCCGCCGGCTGGATAAGAGATGGCCTGCTTAATGAAGTTCCGTGATGAACTTGAAAATAATCCTTGATCATTTAACATCCTGTGCTTTCTGCAGGAGCATCAGGACATAAATAGCTTAAGATTATTAACATTGTTATAACTTAGATGATACATGAGGTATTGTGCATGTCCTGTATAAACCCTTCTTCTAATAATCAATGAACAGAGAACTGCTTTGCTTCTCTCCACACAGTGTTTTTGTATATATGTTATCGTGCCACTGACAGGGTTAATTTAATTTGTTGGGAGTGTCTTAAAAGGATGTTGCATTATATACAATGCTCTTTCTGCACCTATTGAGATGATTATGTGAGTTTGCTTTTCATTCTATTAGTGTGGCATGTCACCTTTATTGATTTGAATATTTTGAAGTCTCCTTAAACCCAGGGATAAATCCCTTGACTCATGTATGTGTATGATACATTAAATGTGTTGTTGAATTCATTTTGCTTGTGTTTTGTTGAGAATTTTGGCACATATGTTCATCAGGGATAATATTCTATATTTTGCATATAATATCTTTTCTAGCATTGTATTGCAAATAAAGCTGGCACCATAAAATATGTTTGGAAACTTTCACCCCCTTCAAATTCTTGGAAGATTTGGGGAAGACTTGGTGAAAAATTGTCTTCAAATTTATGACAGAATTCACCAGTAAAGTCATCTAGTATATATTTTCTTGTTTGGGAGGTTTGGATTTCTGATTTACTCATACACACTTTTGCTCTATTTAAATTTCTAATTTTTTCTTGATTCAGTATTGGAAGACATATGATTCTGGGAATTTGTCTTTTGTTCTAGGTCATTCAAATTGTTGACTAGTGGTAATTTCTTATGATGCTCTGTATCTCTACACATCTACAATATCTTCTCTTTTATTTCTAATTTAATTTCAATCTTTATTTTATTAGCCAACCTAAATGTTTGTCCAATTTATGTTTAAAAGAAACAGACTTATGTATATTTTATATCTTTTCAATTATTTCTCTTGTTATTTCCCTTACTCTGATTCATTCAATTTTCTCTTTATTCTTTCTGTTTTCTCCTAGATTCTTGATGTGTAAAGATAAGTAGTGTGAATATTTGTATTTCTTTTATTATTAAATATTATTTATATAGTTATTATTTATTCATTTACTTACATAATCATTTACTTATTTACTTATTTATTCATTTATTTATCAATGAAGTACTACCATTTACAATGTGTCAATCTATGTTGTATAGCACAATGTCCAAATTCATGCATATGTTTTTGTGCCTATTAAAATAAACTTCATGATATTTACATACAGCCCTGTGTCATACAAAAGGCATTTTGAAAAAATCTATTGTTATATATAGTTGATAACATATATAACTCTACAGCTCCCAAATACATCGTCTCTTAGCCCCTTTCTTCAGTAACCATGAGATTATTAAGTAGGTCTGCAAGTTTGTTTCACTTTTGTAAATGGAATCATAGTGTTCTCATCCAAAATTTTTTTAATGTTCTACATATGTGATGTCATGTATTATTTTTCTTTCTCTTTCTGGCTTACTTCAATTAGAATGACACTATTTGGGACATCCATTTTGCTGCATTTGTCATTGTTTATCATTTTTTATGACAGAATATAATTCCATTGTGTAAATATGGCATAAATTCTGCATATTGTCATCTCTTGATGGACAATTAGTGTGCTTCCATGTCGTGGCTCTTGTCTATAGCACTGCTAAGAATATTGGGGTGCAGGTGTCTTTTTGAATTAGGGTTCTCTTTGATATATACCCAGATGTGGGATTGCTGGATCATATGTTAAGTCTAGTTTTATTCTTTTGAGGAATCACCGTCCTGTTTTCCACAAAGACTGCAACAAACTATATTCCTACCAACAGTGTAGGAGTGGTCACTTTCTCTACAGCTTCCCCAGCATTTATTGTTTGTGGAGTTTTGAATGATGGCCATTGTGACTATTGTGAGTTGATACTTCATTAAAGTTTTGAATTTCCCTTCTCTGATAAAGATAGTTAGCAATTTTCTTTTTCATATTTCTATGTGGTATTTGTATGTCTCTAATGGAGATTTGCTTGCTTAGGGCTTTTGAAAATTTTCATATTGGGTTTCTTGTTTTTTTTTTATTATTATTAGGTTGTATGAACTCTTTATATTTTAGAAATTTAGCCTTTTTCAGTTGCATCACTTCTAAATATTTTCTTTAATCCTGTAGGTTGTCATTTTGACTTGTTTATGGTTCACTTTTCTGTGCAAAAGCTTATAAGTTTAATTAGGTCCCATTTATTAAATTTGCTCTTACATCCATTACCTGGGTAGGCTGTTCTAGAAGATAATTGCTGAGATTCATCTCAGAGTGTTTTGCGTATGTTTTCTTCTAGGAGATTTACTGTGTCTTGCCTTACATTTAAGTCTTCCAGTCATTTTGAGTTTATACTTGTGTATGGAGTGAAGGAGTGTTCCAACTCCATTGCTCTGATGCTGCTATCCAGTTTTCCCAACACCAGTTGGTGAAGAGATGGAATTTTCTCTGTCATATTCTTGGCTACTCTGTCAAATATTAATTGAACATAGGCCTGTAGATTTACTCCTAGGCTCTCTATTCTGTTGCATTTGTTCATATGCCTGTTTCTGTACCAATATCATGTCGTTTTGATTATTGTAGCTCTGCAAAAGTGTATGGAGTCCAGGCGGGTTATTCCTCCAGCCTATTTCTTTGTCTTCAATATTGTTTTGGAAATTATGGATTTATTTGATTATATATATGTCATATGATCATTTGTTTCATTCCTAAAAAGAAATGTTTTGCATAATTTGATAGGAACTCCGATTAAGTCTGTGGATTGCCTTGGGCAGTATGGCCATTTAAACAATTGTATTTCTTCAATTATTAGACCATTGGGTATCTTTTCAATTCTTCAAATCTTTCTTGATTACCTTAATCAATGTTTTCTTGTTTTCTATGTATAAGTCATTTGCTTCCTTGGTCAGAGTTTTGATTAAACATTTTATAGTTTTGGGTGAAGTTATAAAAGGGGATGTTTCTATACTTTGTTTTCCTGTTGATTCAATGGTAGTGTAAAGAAATCTAAATGGTTTTGTACATTACTCTGTCTACCTTTCCCATTTCCTTTTATTGCCTAAGTTATATTTTGTGAAGCTTTTACAATTTTCTATATATAGTGTCATGTCTGCATATCGTGACAATTTTACCTCTTCTTTTCCAGTCTGAATTTTTATTTCTTTTTCTTGCCTGACGGTTGTGGGTAAGAATTCCAAGACTATATTGAATTGAAAGTGTGAGAATGGGCATCCTTGTCTTGTCTCAGGTTTTTGTGGGAAGTTTTCCAGTTTTTCACCATTGAGTATTTTGCTGGCTATATGTTTGTGGTAAATAGTTTTCATTATGTTGAAATATGGTCCCTCTATGCCCACTGTGATAAGAACTTTTATTGCAAATAGGTGTTAAATTATATCAAATGCTTTTTCTGCATCTACTGAGATGATCATATCGTTTTTGTCTTCTCTTTTTTTGATATGGTGTTTCATAATTTATTAATTGATTTGCGTATGTTAAACCATCCTTGTGTTCCTGGGATGAACCCAACTTGTTCATGGTGAATGATCTTTTTCTTAAATGCTGTTGGATTCTGTTTGTTAATAATTTCTTAAGGACATTTACATCTATGTTTATCAATGATATTGGCCTATAGTATTCTTCTTGGAGTAGTGTCTTTGGTTTTCTTATCGGTTTGATTTTGACCTTATGGTGTGAGTTTGGGAGTACTCCTCCATATCAATCTTTTGGAAGATTTTGAGTTGGAATTGTATGGATTTTTCCTTCTATGTTTGGCCAATTTCCTCAGTGAAGCTATTTGGGTCTGAATTTCGTTTGCAGAGATTTTTTATTTAATTGATAATTCTATTCCAGTTTTGGTGATCTGTCTGTTCAAATGGTTAATCTCTTCTTGATGCAATATTGCTGGGATGAATGTTTCCAAAAACTTCTCCATTTCTTCCTGGTTATCCAGTTTGTTTCCATACAGTTGCTCATGGTATTCCCTTATGATGTATTGTAAATTTGTTGTACACTTTGTAGTTTCTCCATTTTCATTTCTTATATTATTTTTGTTCTCTCTCTTTTCTTGCTGGTGAGCCTGTCCAGAGATTTGTCAATTTTGTTTACTATTTCAAAAAAGAGTTTGATTGATTTTTTCTATTTTTTAACTTTATTTTATTCTTCCTCCCTTCATCTTTATTTTTTCCTTCTTTCTGCTGACTTTTGGTTTTGTTTGCTCTTCTTTTCTTGATTAGCTTACATAGAAAATTAGATTATTTATTACAAATTGTTCTTCTACTTTTAGGAGGGTCTTGTCACTCTGAACTTCCCTCTTAAGAGTGCTGTTAATGTATTCCATAGACATTGTGTAGTGTTTTGTCATATTTCTCAAGATATTTTTTAATTTATTCTTTTATTTCATCACCTACCCCCCTTGTTTTAGTACCATGTTTTTAATCTGGATGCTGTTATTTTCCTCCCTGGTTTTCCATGATTGATTTCTAGTTTCATGCTATTATACTCAGAAAAGCTGCTTGAAATTATTATTATCTTCTTAAATTTGTTGAGGCTTCTTCAGTGTCTGAGTTCATAATCTTTCCTAGAAAATGTTCCATGTGCACAGGAAAAGAATGTATATTCTCTTTTGGGGAGAAGTACTGTTTTGAAAATGTCAACCATCTCTAATTATTTTATAATGACTTTTAGTATCTTTGTTCCCTTATTAATTTTCTGTGTGAAAGACCAGTCCAGTGGTGGTAATGGGAAGCTGTAGTCTCCTATTGTTATTGTGTTCCCAGGGATTTCTCTCTTTTTATCTATTAGTATTTGCTTTTCTTTTAGGTGCTCCTATATTGAGTGCATATATCATAATGAGTATAATATCCTCACGTTGTATTGCTTCTTTAATCATTATGTCATGTCCTTGTTTATCTTTCTCTATGGCCTTTCTTGTAAATTCTATTTTGTGTGAAGTCAGTACTGCTAGTCCTGCTTTCCTGTAAAGTGCATTTGCATGGAATATAATTTTCCATCTTCTGATTTTCAATTGATGTGTGTTCCTCTTACTAAAGTGGGTCTCTTGTATGCTTCATAATGTAGGGTCTTATTATATTATCCCATCTGACAATATATATCTTTTTATTGAAGCACTAAGTCCATTAACATTTGTGATAATTATTGATAGACTGGTGTTTATTTCCATTATGAACTTCATTTCCCAGGTGATTTGGTATTTCCTTTTTGTTAATTTTTTTTCTTCTTGTGGCTTGATAAGTTTTCTTTTACTATTTTGGTTTCTTTTTTCTTTGTGACTTCATTGTTAGTATTTGATTTATGGTTACATTGTTTTGTATTTATATTGACCCGTACTATATCTGTTTATTTTAGCTGAAAAGAACACAAACTCAAATCCATCCTACAGAGAACAGAAACAAGAAGAAAACTCCCTGTATTGTCCTGTTTCACACTGTGACCCTTAAAAATTTTAATGTCCTGTTTTACAACATAATATTTATTCTGTTGTAAGTCATTGAATCTATTGCCTTTCTAACTATGCCTTTCTCTTCTTTATAGTGTCCTGCTTCTATTTTATTTAGAGTAGATCTTTCATTATTTCTTTTTCTCTTGCTAAATTCTTTTAGTATTTGCTTGTGTGCAAGTTATTTATCTCTCCTTCAATTCTCAAAGGTAGCCTTGCTTGACAAAGTATCTTAGAACCCAGTTTTATTTTATTGATGACTTTGACTATGTCTTGTCACTGCCTTCTGCCTGCTGTATTTGTGTAGGAAACTTCTTTACAAATTTTATATATATAATTATATATATTTATGTAAAGAGCACCTAGAAATGAAGTTAATATATAAGGTGAAAACCTATACATTAAAAAACAGAAAACATTGATGAAGAAATTAAAACTTATCCAAAGAAATGAAAAGATCTCTTATGTTAACGATGTGAAACAATGTGGTTGAAACAACCATACTACACAAAGGAATCTACATTTAGTGTGATTCATGTCAAAATACCCATGAGAATTTTCCATTAAATAGATCAAATAATTTCAAAATTTATATATAATCACAAAGACCATGAGTTGACAAAATAATTTTGAATAAGAGTATTAAATTTAATGGTGTAAAGTTCTCTGATGTTAAACACTCCTACAAAGCTTTAGTAATTAAAACAACATGTTACTGGCTCAAAAACAGACACCAATCAAAAGAAGAGAATAGAGCAACCAGATATAATTCCTCACACCTATGATCAATTAACCCATGGTAAAGTAACAAGAGTACAGAATGAAGACATTCTCCTCAATAATTAGTGCTGGAGAGATTGAACATGTAAAAGATTGATTAGAATATTTCCTCACATTGTATACAATCCATGAGCAAAGAATATCGTTCTATTTATTTTGTTTTCTTTTATTTCTTGCACCTGAAATTTATAGATCTATGTTAAGATCTTTTATTTCACATACCAAATGTATTCCTATATTATTCTATTTGATATAAATTAACACACAATTGTTTTCCTAATTTCTCTTTCTGATAATGTGTTGTTACTATACAAAAATGCAATGAATATTTGTCTATTGATTTTGAATTCTGCAAGTTTACTGAGTTTGTTGGTTATTTCTAACAGTCACTGGAGGTGTCTATGGAGTTTTCTATCTATGCATAATTATGTCATCTGTAAAAATTCACTGCTTTTTTACAAGTAGGATGACTTTTATATTTTTCTTGACTGATTGTTCTGGCTAGGACTTCTAGTAATGTAATTTAGGACTTGTGTAAGTGAGCTAGTTTTTCTTATTACTGGACCAGAGTAAAACATTCCTGTATGCTAATATTGAAATTGATGTTAGTCATGGGTTTTTCATATATGGCTTTTATTATGTTTAGTTACATTCTTTGTAGAGCAAATTTGTAAAGAATATTTTTATAAAATAGTTATGATCAGATCTGTCAATAATTTTCCTACATATTTTGAGATTGTTATTTTTGAGTTCTTTGTTTTTTAAGGGATGATATCACATATATTGATTTGTGTATGTTAAATAATATTTATGTATCAGGACTAAACAAAACTTAACTATAGTTTATAATACTTGTAATATGCCATGAATTCAGGTTGCTAATATTTATTTAGAATGGAATTTATAGATACTGAAGGAAAAATTTTCTTTGTAGCTTGAGTGTACATTTATTTATTTAAAAATTTTATCACTCATTTTGAATTTGGCTTCAGTTTAACGGAATTTATTACTAAATAAAAATATAAAGTTTTGTAGAACAGCATTTACTTCAGTTTACTGATACAGAACATAGCTATTATTTACAATTAGTGAACAAAACACTTGCCTTAAAATGCCGTATTATACTAACAATGCCAACTGTTTCAGGACTGAGAAATGTACTGCTACCTAAAATGAATTGCCTGGTCTTTTTCACCCCAAACCACATATACTGTTGTTTCTTTGTTTTTGATTGTTTATTTCTTTGCCCCTTAATGGAGGCACTGCTTATTGAACCAAGGATCTTGTGCATAAATGTATTTATCAACATCATTTTGGAACACATAACAGAACCCACAAGAGTATGGATAATAAACATGACAAAAAGTTTATTTCTTCTAGCGACTGAAAAACCTCTGAGTGAAAGAATGGCAAACATAAACATTTGTAAATATACAATAATATGTTCTCTTTTGTAATTTTAAAGTAGGATATTAAATTACATTTGTTTTACTTATAGCAATGAAATGAAATTTAAAACAAAATTTCCCCCCTTTGGGATTTCTTAAATTTGATTGCTTATTTTAACCTAATTTTATTTCATAAATATTTACCATTTATTTATAAACATACCAAATAAACAGATATTTATTCTGCTAATATTTTGAATATAGAGTTATTTATTGTAAAGTACACAGATAAATACATACTTCCATTTCCAAATCAAATTATTTTTCACCCTAATTACAACTGACCATGAAATTGTTATAAATTTTATGTAGAGGTTTTAAACAGTTTTCACTGTAAATTCCAAAATTTAAAATTATTTTATATATTTTCTGCATTATTTATACTCTGTTCCCCAATCTGGTGTAAATTTATGTACAAAAGGATGGATATTGGTTTTATTTCATAGACCCCAAAATTAAATTATTAAAAAGATTTTGTGTGGATAATATTTGCAGATCACACTATAAAAATAAACATCCTACATGTTTCATTTTAACTGGATAAATGAGAAGTAAACACTGACTGAACATTACATTTGAGTTGCTAGGAGACCAGTCGTTTTGTGATGTCACAGCTACTCAGGTTGAGAACCATTGTGATGGCCTAGCAGTTTGTCTGTGCAGGCCTACCAAAGCAGCATTTGAAGATGCAGTGCTCAAAATCATGCAGAATAAAAAGGTAGCTGTAGATAAAGTTACTTTAGATGGCATATTTTTCTTCAGAAATTCAAGTTGTGTCTCTTAAAGATGGACCAATTGGTTCAGGAAACCCCGGTAGATCTCTATTGTGTAATCAAACATTCCTTGTGGACTTGGACTTGAAGACTATGATTGAAGAAAATGCTGTTCAGTATTTGTCTGAAAGATCCTTGATTGAAAGACCATGTTACACACATTGTGTCTCTGAACCAGATGAAGATAATGATTTTCGTTCTCTGACATTTCCAAGAAAACTCTGGAAAAAAGGTGCGAGTGACGAACTTAAATCCATCTGGTGGGGTGATAATGGACCTTCCATAGTGATTGATGAAGATGTCTTTAAGAAGGAAGTTTTGGAAAGAAAGCCCCCTTTCAGAATATTTCAAATTGGAAGTACGAAAAGTTTAGTTAGAGAGCTTAAGCTTTATGGGTTTAGTAAAGAGTGGCAGAATTTTCAAAGATCTGTTTGTCTAGTTGACTTTCTGGCAGAAGAAAAAGAAGTCTCTGTTTTAAGAAAGGTATACAGAAATTTTAGATACCACTTGGTAACTTATATATAAAATTTTATTCTGTATATCATCCTATGGTAATATAAATGTTAAGATAGATTTTGAAAATTGTATTAAACTACTAAGTCTAAAATACTTTATTTTTTCTAAAAAATGAGGACAGTACCTTAAGAAGTCAAAATTATGAGAAACTTTGCTTGAAACTCTGAATCTTAACAGAAATCAAAATAAAGGTATTAATGCTGCTTTTAAAACGTGGCATAAACCATTACTGCAAATACTACCTTCTTAAATTTGATGACTATACTATTTAAATGTGTAGTTTCCAAACAAGAAACTTAAAAATATCGTCAGCAATGTTCATATTTTGATGATATTATCTTTGCATTGTAAACGTGAAATCTGAGGATTTACAGGTTAGGCTAATTTTTGGCTTGTATTTTGATTTAAAATATTACTAAAAATTTTCACCTTTCATTGTAGCTGCAGTTCTATCATAATCCAAATTTTAAATGAGGCTGTCCCCAGATTTTACTTAGAGTAAATAGAAGAGTTGAGATTAAAAATGATTCTCCGGTATCTTCATTGGCTGAAGATTTCAAAAAGAAGCACTTTAAAGCAGGGGGTAATGTGGATAATCATAATTCTGGTTTTGTGGCTAACGCTAGTGGAGAAAGTGCTTTTTAACCTACTGCAAATTTAAACATGCCTCTAATAAGAAGGCCTTCTACCACCCAGGTAATTGGTGATAAAACTAACCTTATCAGAGGTGATTTTTCTCCTCCATCATCAAGGTCAGTTATACCAACAGAACAAATTGCAGTGGATCAACGTGCTATTTTAAATGAGTTGACCACTGTCCACTGGCACTATCAATGCAGCTAAACTGAAGCAAATGGCCGTGTTGTGAACTTCATTACAACTAAATATTCTACTTCTCTGTACAGCATATTGTCTCCCATACAGAGCAATTATTTTGGACTGATGGTGGAGCCTTATACTTTTCCAAATACATATCACAACATATCTGCCAATGAAGGTCGTTTTTATAAACTTCAACCTGGGAGCAACCCATGGATTCTAGTGCCAGTGATAGCTGATACATCAGCTACCTCTCTTTCAAGGCCAACTCATCAGCCATCTTCAGCTTATGAACGTCATCCTAATTACAACTGATCTACCACAGGATTACCATATTATACAGGATAACAAAGATTAAAATGATGTTGAAAAATGTCGACAAATATCTGCCAATTTCTTGTTTGAACGATAAACATAGATGTGTAGCTGTATTTTCCTTTTATTTTTTAATAGAATTAAGAGTTAAATGGGGAGTAAGTTACCATTTAAAGAAAAAAGAGATATTTGATATGATCATTTGATGAAACAATATGGGAGTAAATTTAAATAATTTCTTGTAAGGAAGAAGAGAAAATGGAAGAATTTGGAATAAGACTAAAACATGGAGAGTGGGAAAAGTACTAAATGGTTTCTGGTTCATACTGGAAAGTATTAAAAGTGTTAAGTTAGGATAGGTTGGAACAGGAGATAAATGCAGGTACCGGCCCAGGGATCATGGTCTCTATTATGTCATCCCCGGAATCATAAAGGTCACATGATGTAGTCTCAGATGGCACATTCAGCACGTGGTAGAATTTAAGAAGTAATTTTATCAATGGTCTTCTTTGCGCTGTTCTCAAAGCATTCGAATGGGTTCTTTCATTCCCTGCCCTCAAGATTTTACACTATATTTTCTAGTCAATAATTTATATTGCTTTTCTGTTCCAGCCAAAGGCCAGCTTACATCCTCAGGGTGGCACTTAATGCCTTTCCAACTCTAAGCCCACAAACTCAACTTAGTTTAGTCAGTTCTTTATAAATTGGCATCTGACTACCTTGGCATATCTTAATGTTTCACTGTATCTGGAGATACATCCAGGCAAATGCTTGTCAACTATTTTAGCTCCAACCTCACCACTTTTGCTCCAGCTCATCCTTGGAAGTTGTGTGTCCTCCTTTTACCTACTTACACTTTTCCAGTCTCAGCACAGAAACCACCTCCTCCAGATGTTTTCTGTCTATCCCACTTTCCTTGTCTAACTTGTATACCAGCAAAGTAAGCACAGCACATGCCAAAGGATGAATTTTACTATTTAGTGAACGAAAAATACATGTTGACTTTAAGCAAAATCTACTTTCCTGAAACAACAAAACTCTCATGGTTTTCAAACTATTTCGTTATGGTCTTTACTCTTCACCACAAACTAGTTCTTTTCATAGTCCAAGGACTAGTAACTCAAGAGAGTAAGTGGAGGTAGGTACAGGAGAAAAAGTATTATTTTCTTCTTAATTCATGCCTCCAGAGGCCTAAAGCATTCCATTCCCATTTGCTGGAATTTTTCCTGTCTCTTCATCACTCACCCACCCCAAAATAGCTGATTCTCTTCCCCTTACCAATAACTATACTGACTTCTAATAAATTTACTTCTTAGAATCAGAGCTTTGTCCAGAAGAGACAGTGCCATTGCAAACATTTAATGTAGGTTTATACACCCCACATAAATTGTGCCCCTTCTAACTTTCACACAGGAAGCATCTTAGAGGTACTAGCCCGTTGGTTGGAGTGGTCATATTCAGTAACCCAATTGCAATCTAAAATGTGTGGAGTAGGAGGAAGTGAGGGTAGTGGAATTAAAGATTTATCTAACTGCAAGAACACCAAATTTCTGCAGATATTAGAAATATAAAATATTCATGGAAGACTCTGACTTTTTCCCATTATTTTAAAATTAAAGGTGAAGCATTTTCAGAATGTGAAATGCCCTGAAATGCTGGAAAAATTGTAGGCAAGTTCAGGGAGCCTAAGGCTTCTGCTCACAATCATGCAGTCAGTGTCAGCTGATAAGACTGAAATGGCAAGATTCAGTCCTGAAAATGCGTCACCAGTTGTGAAGAAAGCCTTTGATAATCTGGAGAAAAGGCAAATGGGCCAGGGTAAGCTGTAGCAACATCCCACCAATATGAAATTTACCAAGAGAAGGAAATATCCCACTTGCAGCAGGAGAACTTTGTCTGGACAGCAGTGGTTTTTCCTACAACAGAAATTTCAAGCTTTTAAGTTTCTGAGCTCAACTCTGATGGTGGCTATGTTTTTGCTTACATTAGCAGTCTGGGGTTCAGATGGGCTGGTTCAGCAGCTAGTTTCCAGCTCTCTTATCAGACAGTGGTTCTTACCACGATCATATTAACAAGGTTCTATAATGAAAAGTGAAAAGCTACAGTTTACTTTCAAAATTAGAAATCCTAAATAAGAATATTGTTTATTTGTCCATCTGTAGTATTCTACCTTGCAAAAGCTAGACTATTGGGAAAAGTAGAAAAGTAGTCTGGTGTTTGAAAACTATTATCTGAGACCTGCCCACTGAATTCTTCCCACTAAGTACAACAAATATGTCTACCATTGTGTGTGTGTGTGTGAAAATGGATTGTTAAGCAGCAACTGTTTGTCTTATTTGAGTCATCAGTGAATTATTCCTCTGCATCTAGCAGAATCTCTGTGAGTTTAGAGTTTCATTGAGCCACCAGATTTTCTTCCAATCAGGGATAGGTAGTTTTTATTTCTCCCAGTATACTAATTGTTACCTGTTCATTGAATCCCAAGCTGATATTAGGGCCATTATAATGAACCCTTGAATTGGACTGAGGTATATACATTTTCCTGTCCCCAGAGCCCAGCACAGGACTGTGTCTCCTTTTTAATTTAAGCTTATGTCTAATTTTTTTCGTCTTATTCTCATTGTTGACACAATTTATTATGGCTTTGAACAGCCGTTGTCTTATTTATAGCAACTGAGCCACTGACTTATTCCCGTTCAACTAGAAATTGCAATAACCTTTCTTTCCTTGGACTACCTGGAATAGAGTGAGTGTAGTCATCATTTTGAAAGCAGTCCTCAGTCCTAATAATGCAGAACCTTTACAGTTCTTTGCCCAGCACTTGAGCGAAAATGTTTGTTGTGGATCACAGGGATTATCCTCACATCCCCTTTTGCAACCATGAGAAAACACCACATTGTTATCCAAAATCAAGTCTTAGTCAGTATTGCATTCCCATTGCAAAACAGTTAAGAATTGTAGGAGTTCTGAGATTTTACCATGCTGAGATTTTTAGCAACCCAGCAGGTTCCTTTATTACAGATGCTGTCGTGGAGATGAGACTTTCGGTCAGAGACAGTGAACTTTATCACTCACAGCAAAAGCAGCCAGGGTTACCATTTGTTTCCATTCTCTAATCTTAGATGAATATACAGAGTGATATTTTGTTGCCTACAGAAGCAGTGGGCTTTTAACATGAAGAAAGTTTAAGGCATGACAAAACACTAATTTTATTAGTATCTTTATGTATAATTTATTAGAATCACTTATTTATTAGTATTTTTACCTAGGATAAGTATATCATGACTCAAGATTTCTTGCTGCAAAAACAATCATGAGAAATGACATGGGAAAAAATGACCATTGGTTTTCCATTTTTTCTTCCACTTTTTTTGAGATATATTTGGCATAAAACTTTGTGTAAGTTTAGGTGCACAAGATAGTGATTTGATTTACAAGTATCATGAAATAAATATCATAGCAACTTTAGGGAGAATTCATTATCTCTTTTAGATACAATTTGAAAGAAATACAACTTGTTTTTTGGTTGTGATGAGAAACATTATGGTCTACTCTCTTAACAACATTCATTTAGCACATAAAGCACTATTAGTTGTAATTTTCATTTTACTATGGGACATCCTTACAACACGTTTATTTTATGGCTGGAGGTTTGTAGATTTTGAGTGCATTAATTAAATTCTCCTTTCCCAACCTCTGCCTCTGTTGACTGCAAGTCTAATTTTTTTCTATAAAAATGTTTCCTTGTTTTTGAAGTGTACTTTAATCTAAACACTGTGTTGGTTTCTCTTACACAACATACTGTTTGCAGTTTTTAATACATTTCAAGCTGCTCACCAGAATATACCTAGTTATGACTTGTTGCTATGTAAAGACATTTTATTGTTATTTACTAATACCCATACAGTATATTTCTTGTCCCTGACTCATTTAATTTGCAATTGGAAAATTTTCTCTCTTAATTTCCCTCAACTTTTTCTTTTCCTTACCCCATTTCCCTCCTTCTTGTGAACAACCTGTTGCTTTCTATAACTATAACTCCTTTTCTGTGTTGTTATGTTAATTTGTTTTGAATTCCACATATGAGTAAAATCATTCAGCATTTGTCATTCTGTTTTTGACTTATTTCACTTAGCATATTACCCTCTTGATCTACGAATTTGTTGCAAATGACAAGAAATTATTCGTTTTAGAGATGAGTAATAACTCATTGTATTTTAATGTGTGTGTGCATATATATATAGTGCATATAAATATATATTGTGTGTATGTATATATAAATATTGATAAATCTGCATTTAAGTTGGGTAGATATATATACTATAAACACACATCTCTTTATCAATCATCTATTGATGAGCAATAAATATGCTTCTATATCCTGTCTATTGTGAATAATGTTGCAGTAAATATAGGTTTGAATTTATCTTTTCTAATTAGTGTTATCATTTTCTTGGAATAATTATCCAGATATGGAAATGTTGGAATATATTTCATTTTTAATTTTCAGATATATCTCCATGTTGTTTTCCACAGTGGCAGCACATATTTACATTCACTCCAGCAGTGCATCATGGTTGTTTTTCTTACATCCTCATGAATACTTATGTTTGTTATCTTTTTGATAATAGTCATTCTGACAGGAGTGACATAAAATCTCATTGTGTTCTGGACTTGCATTTTTCTGATGGTTAGTGATGTTGATCAGTTTCATATGCCTGTTGGTTGCCTTTCCCCCACTGTATATTCAATTTTTGTAATGGGATAAATGACCATAAGTGTCTGATTTCATTTTGAAGCATTCTTTGTGTTCCATTATTCTGTTTGTTCTGTGCCACTACCATATTCTTTTAATTCTGTAGCTTTTAATTGTAGTTTAAAATGAGGGACAGTGATACACCCTCTTAGTTCTTTGTCAAAGCGTTTGTGTTTTTAGTTTGTTTGTTTTCTTTTCTTTCTTTTTTTAATTGATTTCAACTATTTTGTGTTTACATGTAAATTTTAGATTTATTTATTGTAAATTCTGAAAATACCCTTGGTATTTTGATAGGCACTGAATTTAATTTGTTTATTTTCTTGGCTAGTACTGTCATTTAAAGAATTTATTTCCTCATCTACCAACACAGTATATCCTTTCATCTGTTTGCATTATCTTCAATTTCTTTTGTAAATATTATACAGTTATCTGAGAACAGGTCTTTTAACTCCTTGGTTGGATACATTTCTTGATTTTTTTTTGTTTTTTGTAATCCAGCTGTAAAAGTGATATTTCTCTCACTTTCTCTATCTATTAGCTTGTTGTTAGTGTGTAGAAATGCAAGTTTTCTGTATGTTAATTTTACATTCGGAAATTTTACCAAATGCGTTGATAACTCCTAGAAATTTTGTGGCACCATTTTTAGGATTTCTGTTTAAAGTATTTCATCTGCAAACAGATACTTTTACTCCTTTTCTTAATTAGTTATATTTTATTTACTTTTATTTTGGATAGCTATGGCTAGAATTTCCAGTACTATACTGAATAAAAGTGGTAAGAGTGAGCATTCTTGTCTTCTTCCTTCTCTTATTGGGGATGCTTTCAGCTTTTAATCAGTGAGTGTCATGTTAGCTGAGTTCTTGTCATATATGACATTAACTATGTTGAGGTATGTTTCTTTATACCCACTTTGAGGAGAAATATATTCTTAAAAAGATACCAAATTTTTCAAAACATTTTATGACTCTATTGATGTGACCATATAATTTTTATTCTTCAGGTTGTTAGTGTGGTGTATCATACTGATTAATTTGTGGGTATTGAATCAATTTTGCATCCCTAGAAAAAAATGGACTTATTCATAATGTATAATCCTCTGAAAGTATTGTTTGATTTGCTAACAATTTAGTGATGATTTTGCATCTATGCTTATCAGTAGTATTTAATCTCTAATTTTTTGAGGTATTTGTTCCAGTTTTACTAGTGGTGTGATACAGAAATGTGGGGTAGAAAGCCTTCCTTCCTCTCGAAATTTTTGGAATACTCTGTGAAGTATAGGTGAAAACTCTTCTCAAAATGTTTGGCAGAAATCACCTGAGAATCTGTGTAGGCCTGTAATTTTGTTTCTTGGAAGATTTGGTTTAATTACATATTCAATTTCATTAGTGATAATCTGTTCATATTTTCTTTCTCATTCCATTCTGGAGATTAGTTCTTTCTAAGAAATTGTCCATTTCTTCTAGGCTTTCCATTTTATTGGCATATAATTTGTTGTATCATCTTATGATGCTTTGTATTTCTTTGAAATAAGATGTAACTTCTCATTCATCTCTGAGCTTATTAATCTGTAACTATCTTTTTTGCTCTTGTGTCTGGTTAAAGTTTATCAACTTTGTTTATCTTTCAAAAGGCATTATTTAGTTTGATTATATGTTTCTATTTTAATCTTTATTTTATTTAATTATGTTCTGTCCTTTCAGGTGTCTTTCCTTCTAGCAAAAAGTTTGTTTATTATTTTGCTACAACATTTGCTGGTAACTATATTTTATAAGAGAGAGATATTTCCTATTTGTATAAGTGGGATTATTTTGCTATAAGCATCTCTATTAATACTGCTTGTGCTATACCCCATGGATTTTGTTTTGGTTGTCATGTTTTATATATATTTTTTCTTTCAAATATTCAGCAATCCATTTGTTGTTAATATTGCATGATTTATCCTCCACACATTAGTATTTTTCTCAGGTTTTTTCTTTTAGCAAATTTTCATTCTCACAGAATCCATAAGTTTCTTCAAACAACAAGTAGAATAATACTAAAATTTATACATAAATCTGAAAGACCCAAATTTTCTAAAAGTATTTCAAAAAATGAACAAAACTGTGGGCATTACCCTCCCTGACTTTATAACATACTACAAAGCTACAGCAATCAATACAACAAAATATGGTACTTAAAGAAACACATAGATCAGTAGAACAAAATAAAGAGTCCAAAAATAAACCCACACACCTAAGGTCAATTAGTCTACAATGAAGGAGGCAAGAGTATACAATGGAAAAAAGGCAGTCTCTTCAACAAGTAGTTCTGAGAAAAGTAGACAGTACATATAAAATGAAGATGTAAGAGCACTTCCTTCCAAAGTATAAAAAATGAGGTAAAAATGGATTAATTTCCCAAATGTAAACACAAATTTATACAATTTCTGACCAAGAACAGGAGCAGAAGTGACTCTGAGATAAATCATAGCAATGTTTATTTTTGATTTGTCTTCAAATTTCAAGCATAAAGGAAAACTAACAATTACAGTTTTTAGTTTACTGAGGAAAAAATAGATGTATTATGCGACACAGGGATTCTAATTCTTGTATATATGTGATGTGCAAAACCTTTTCCAGAGCAAAGGAAACCTTCAACAAGACATAATATCAGACAGAATAGAAGGAAAAATTTCAGACAATGAGACCAACAAGATGTTAATATTCATAATATATATATAGCATATTAGACAAAATATTTAATAAACAAAGACCCCAACTTAAAAACAGTTGAAGGATCTTCATGGAAACTTTTTAAAAACAGACATGTGGATGATTTTCATGCACATAAAAAGAAACATATTGTTGCTATTCATTAGGAAATTAAAAATCAAAACCAGAATGAAACATAATCTCACAACAACCAAAACGGCTTTTAATAAAAACTCTACAAATGACAAATATTAATAAGAATATCAATAAGAGGGAACCCAGGTGCACTGTTGGTGGAAATATAAATTGATGCATCCACTATTATAAAAGTGTGGACAGTGCTAAGGAAACTAGAAATAGAAACATTATATGTAGCCACAATTCCAGTTTTTGTTATAAATCTGATAAAAATGAAAACATTAACTTTAAAGGATAAATTACCCACAGTGTTCTTAACATCATCATTTATAGTAGCCAAGGATAGAAGCACAACTCAACTGCCTATCAACAGATGATTGGCTCAAGTAGATGTGAGATATAGATAACATAATAAATACTAAGTCATTGTCATATTAAAAAATAAAACTCTGCAATTTGGAAATATGTGAGTGGACCCAGAGATTGTTGCACATAGTAAAATAGTCATACAGAGAAAAACACACTATGTTGTCACTTAAATGAGGAAAATAAAGATATAAGAGAAGTAATCATAAAAAAACAGGAACAGAATCACGTATATATGTGTAGTGTACCAAGTAGTGGTTTCCTGTGGGGACAGGGAAGAACGATGGAGAAGACAGAAATGTGCAAGCTACTGGTAATAAATTAGAAAACCAAAAGGGCTATATTTACAGCACAAAGAAATATTTTAATAATTTAATTGATTTTAAAGATGTTATATGGATATATTATAGTAAAATGTGTATGTGGGTGTAAAAAACATTGAAGAAAAAACCCAGGAGAAACAAAATATTTTGTAGTACTATGATATTAAGGGATGTGATTTGTTCACTTTCTTTACTGTTCTTATAATGTCCTTAGTAGAATTTAAGCTTTCATTTGAAAAAGTATATACTTTTAAAAGTGACATAAGTTTAAATTATTTTTGTCTCTCCCCTTACATCTACAGTCAGTAAAGCATTCACATCTGAAGAAAAATAACTACAACACAAAGCAATAATCCAGAACGCATGTGAACAGGTAAAGTTTGATGGACTAAAATACACAAATGAGGCTGAACTAAGGGAAGAGCAGATTTGGTGTCTGCAACCAAGGCCCACTGAGTAAGATATCTTAGTCCACAAGTTCAGAGAACCCAGTAGAAACAGAGTCACAGTGGTTCGCACAGATTCGACCTCCAACTTCACCAGTGCTCATGGTCACATGTAATTAGGAGGGACCCACAATGGAGACAGAATTTCCATCCTTCAGACGCTCAGACATTCATGACACTGTCCCTACTCCCCATTCACAGTGGTGGAGACATGTTACCTTGCAATACTGGACATGGCAAAGGCACTTGCCTGATTCCAAACACCCACCTGTCTTTACATGTTTCCTCACTGAGTACACTGAGTTTCAAGGGATATCAAATAAAAAGAAGGGTTCACAGTCCCAGTGACAAGAGTGGCATTAGCTACCAGAGAAGTCTAAGAAGTGACAATGAAAACATATCTTTATCCAGAAAATAGTGACTGGAAAGTGCCAGTTTGAAATATTATCACAGGTAGCTCAGGTAAGTAAAACAAAATCTGTGCAATATTGCAAACAACCAGAAAACAAAAACAAGGACTCCAACTCAAAATCTGTTATTTAATGTCATCAGAGAAATAACTTATCAAGACCATGACAAATCACAGTAACATTATAGGGCATGCACACACACAGATAGACACACAAAGTCACCGACACAGACACAGTCTAACACGCACATGCAACTGCACACACACACACACACAATGTCAACCCTGCAGCAAACAAACTTAAAGTCATGGTATATTGCCACATTACTAATAGAGAATCCAAATAGGTGTCATACAGAATCTCAATACAAAAAACAAAACTAAGAAAGCAGTTTAGTGAGCTCAGGAATAAATGAAATGATGATAAGGAATACATTACCAAAGAGACTGAATCTATAAAATAACCAAACAGTATTGGAGGACCAGTAGAATTTAATAAATGAGATGAAGAAAGCAACAGAAAGCATTGGAAGTAGACTGTCTTTGTGGAAGAGAGATTAGCAAACTCACCAATACAAAACTAGAAATGATAGGAGAGGGCAGAGATTCAAGATATTAAAAAGTGAGGGAATTCTACAATAGCCATCAGACTTCTTCAGGAAGTACACATAAGTGTGGAATCCTGGAGGGAGAAGAAATTTAGAAGGCAGCTAATGGTTTATTTAAAGAAGTAATAGTTGATAACTTTCCGAACCTGTGTAAGAAGCTGATATACATGTCTGTGAGCCAACACCAATAATATAAGAAAAAGGGACCTCCTTCAAGATACGTCATATGCAAATTGGCAAGTCAATGACAGAGTAAAATTTTAAAAGCATCCAAAAAAGTTATGATAATCTACAAATGAACCCCCATTAGGCTATCAGCAGATTTCTGAGAAGAAAACACAGGCCAAGGGTAAATAAAATTACATTTTCAAATACTAAAATACAAAATATCTCACCCATTAATACTTACACAATTATCACTTAGAGATACAGTGAAAATAAAGACTTTAACAGACAAACAATACCTGAATGAGGTAAAATAAACAACCGAGATAACTTAAAATAGGTGTAAAAAAGAAGCCTTCCAAGAAATATAAAATGGCAAAAATATGCAAAACATTGACCAAAATGCTAAGGAGAGACCACGAGAAATTTGCAACTGTTTCTTTGGGTATGTTTTTAAATGCTACTATAATATATGGATTAAAGAGAGAAAAATAGGAAATCAGTTGCAATAAATATAGATACTTCAAACTGGTTACATGTTCATAGCAGTAAAAGAAATAAATTGAAACAGTAATCATAAAAGGTAAAGATTAAAAATAAAATAATATTTAAGGAAGCTTCTATCAGCTGATAAAGGACTAAATTACACATGAGATGTTTTATTTTGAATTGAAGTACAGTAGATGTAGTATATTGTGTAGTTTCAGAAGTAAAGCATAGTTATTTTTACCAGTTTGTAGATTTTATTGCATTATGAATTATTAAAATGATTGTAACATACAATTATTTTAAGCCATTGTGTATAATTCCCTGATGAATGCAGATTATTCTTGTTGCTTCTCTCCTTTATTTATACTAGTTTGTATCTGTCAATGTCCTACCATTAATTTCTCTTTTCCTTCCGCTTTGGTAAACATAAATATTTTCCCATATCTTTGAGTCTGCTTAAGTCTTGTCTATCTAATCTCTTTACCTCTCCATCATGTCTCTGTCTATTTATCCATGTATCTATCTATCTATCTATCTATCTATCTATCTATCTATCTATCTACCATGTATGTATGTATCTGTCCATCTATCTATCTGTCATCTATCAAAAGATAGCTATAGATTGATGTAAACTGATAATTGTTATTCTTTAGATTCCACATATAAATTATGTTATATTCTTTTGTCTTTTTCTAAGTTACTTCACTAAGCACAATATTTACTAGGTCCATTCATGATGCTGAAATAACAAAGTGTTATACTTTTTCATCACTGAGTAATATTCTATTGTATATTTATAGAAACATCATATCTTCTTAAGTCCATAGTCTACTGTGGACTCTTGGATTGCTTCCCTGTCTTGTATATTATAAACACTGCTATTGGGAACATTGGTTCCTCTCAATTTAGGGTGTTTCCCCAGATTTTTTCTATGAGAGGCATTACTGGGTCATATGGTAGTCAACTTTTTAGGTTTTAAAGAAATCTGAATACTGTTTTCCATAGAAGTTGTAGCAATTTACATTCCTGCCAAGAGTATACAAGAGATTTGTTACCTCAACATCATCTCCAACACTTAATATTTGTAGACTTTTTGATAATAGCCATTTGACCTATGTGAAGTGATAACTCATTTCAGTTTTGATTTGCAATTACCTAATAATTAGTTATGTTGAGCAATTTTATCACTTGCCTGTTACTCATCTGTAAGTTTTCTTTGGAAAAATATTAACTCAGGTACTCTGCTCTTGTTATTGATTGGGTTTTTGTTTTTCACCTTGTGTTGTGTAATCTAAATACATCTTACATCTATTAACATACATCTATTAACCCCTGGTCACTTGCATTGTTTGCAAATATGTTCTCCTATTACACAGGCAGTGTTTTCACTTCATTGATATTGTCCTTAGCTGTGCAGAAATTTTCAAGTTTGTTTAGGTCCCACTTGCTTATTTTTGCTTTTTTTTTTTTTTGCCTTAGGAGATTGATATAAGAAAATATTCCTATGATATATATCCAATAGGGTTTCACCTACATTCCCTTCTAGACGTTTTATATTATCAGGTCTTATATTTAGGTCCTTAATATACTTGGAGTTTATTTTTGTATATGATGTCAGGGAATGCTCTCATTTCACTGTTTACATGTAGATGTCCAGCTATCCCAACACCATCCATTGACGAGACTGTCTTTTCTCCATTGTGTACTCTTGCCTCTTTTATCATAGATTCATTGCTCATAGGTGTGTGGAATTATTTCTAGGCTCTCTATCTGTTTCTAATTGATTATATCTCTTTCCCAATGCCATACTGTTTTTATTACTGTAGGTTTGTAGTATAGTAAGGTGTCCGGGAGGGTTATACCTCCAGATATGTTGTTTTTCTCAAGATCATTTTGGCAATTTTTAATGGTTTCATGTAAAATTTAGAGTTATTTAATTTCTGGTTCTGTAGAAAATACTACAGCTTCGTAACAAGAATTGCACTTGATCTGTAGGTTTCTTTTTGTAGTACGGCCATGTTAACAAGACATCTTTCAATCCAAGAGCACAAGACACCTTTCCATTTCTTTGAAACATTTCAATCCAAGAGCACAAGACATCTTTCCATTTCTTTGAAACATTTTTAATTTCTTTGTCAATGTTGTGTAATTTTCAGTGTGTAGATATTTCACATATGTTGCTACATTTAATCCAAAATATTCTGGGGAATGGGGTTTTAAACATTATTGCTTTCAATGTCCATTTTATGGTATCTCTTCATTAATGTGTAGAAATGCAAGAGACCTTTTTAAGTTAATCTTGTACCCTGCTCCCTTAATGAAATTATTTATTGTTCATAATAGTCAGTGTGGAGATCTTAGGACACTCTATGTAGATTTTTATGCCATCAGTACTGGTGAAAATTTGGCCTCTTTTTCCATTTTGCATTTCTTTTACTTTTTTTCTTTTCCTCTTCCTTTCTTGTATTAGTGTGGAACACAAGTGGTGACAGTAGGAGCCCTTGTCTTGTTCCCGAATTTACCCAGAAGGCTTTCAGCCTTTCCCCTGAGTATTATAAATTGTTATAAATGGCCTTTAGTATGTTGAGAGATGTTCCCATTTTACTCACTTTCATGAGAGTTCTGAAGGTTAATGTATGTTGAATTTTCAAATGCTTTTTCTTTGTGTATTGACATGGTCTTGTGAATATTGTCCTTCCTTTATTAGATAATTATCATACTGATTGAATTGTGTATGTTGAACCATCCTTGTGTCTCTGGAAGGAATCCAACTGAACATAATGTATAATCTTTTCTATGTATTGCTGGATTAATTTGTTGATGTTTTTTGAGGATTTTTGAATATATATTCATCTAGGATATTGGATTTTCATTTTCATTTTTTTTTTGGTATTGTCTTTTACTGGTTTTGTTATCAGTGTAATGGTGGCCTCATAGAATAACTTTGGGAATTTTCCTTCTATCTTCATTTTTTAAAATAGTTGGGGGGAAAGTGGTTTTAGGGAATGCATCCAGGCATTTTGTTCAAGGAGTGTTTTTAAAATTACAGATTTTATTTAACTTATACTGATTGCTCTTTTCAAGTTCTCAGTTTTCCCTTACTTCACTGTTGGCAGGCTGTACATTTCTAGAAAATTGTGCATTTCTTTTAAGTAGTCCAGTTTGTTGTCATGTAAAAGCTCATAGTGCTTTCATAACTTTTTTTTGTATTTCTGAAATATCAGATGTTATTTCTACTCTTTCATTTCTTATTTTGTTTTGGTCCAGTCTCTGTATTTCTTGATAAGCCTGGCTAAATGCTTACATGTTTGTTAAATTTTTAAGAAAAATTAAAGATGTTGATGATATGAATTGTAATTTATTTTTCAACTTTTACTTTATTTATTTTCAACTTAATCATTAAAGATTTCTCTTTCTACTGCCTTTGGGTTTTGTTTCTTTTATTTCTTGTTATTTTTGGTGGTATGCTTTGTCCTTTCTATGAGGTTTTTCTTGTTCCTTGTAGAAGCCCTGGCTTCTTCTCAACTTCCCTCTTAGATTTCTCTTTGCTGCAACCCATACATTTTATGAAGCTGTGTTGTCATTGTAATTTGTCTCCAGGTATGATTTTATTACCTCTTTGATTTCATCATTGAACATGTTTTATTTTATTTTTTTAAAGGATGTGGTTTGACCTCATGTTTGTGCTTTTCCTATTCTTCTTTCTACAGTTGATTCATAGTTTCATACTTTTGTGTATGTAAAAATACTTACTGTAATCTATATTTGCTTAAAGTTCCTGAGGCTCATTTCATGACATAATGTGTGGTTAATTCCTTAGACAACATCCTGTGTACACTTGAAAAGTTTATGTGTCTGCTTCTCTGATGCAGTGTCTAACATTTCAGTTAGGTTCAAATGATCTAATATGCTATTAAGACCTCTGTTTTCTTACAGATATTCTTTCTGGATGATCTGGCCATCATTATAATAAGGTCTTAAACTCATCTACTATTATTGTTTTATAATGAATTAATTCTTTGTTGTCTACTAAAATTTCTTTTTATACATAGGATCTATGGTGTTGGGTCCATATATAATTTAATGAAAATAATACCCTATATTTTGTTGATCTCTTTTTCTTTATATAATCTCAAATTTCTTTCATTTTGGCCCTTGTTTTAAAACGTATTTTGTATGAGTTGAGCATTGCAATCTGCACTTTCTTGTCATTTCCATGAAATAACTTTTCCATTTTTTTCCAGACTATGTTTATCTTCCACCATAAAGTGAGACTTTTTTGGGGGGCAGGCAAAGATGTTAGAGCAGAAGGATGCTCGTAGCTCACCCTTTCACAAAATGCACCAAGACTCACATCCACAGACCCACTCAGCTAACCAGAGGACCTGCAAAACTCTGCCAGAACATTGTCCTCTTCAATAGATAAAGGTGCGAAAAATCTGGTAGGAGAAATGAAGAAAGAAAGAAGAAAAGGCAAAACATAGTGGGACAGATCCCACGGGGAGGGAGCAGCAAAGAAGAACTGGTGCTCATTCACTGTATCTCCCCTCTACAACTTAGAGTTTGGCAGGACGGAAGGGGAGCCTCCAAGGTTTGACCTTTACAAAGTGTAATTTGACTGACAATTCTAAGTTAACAGTCACAGAGGATCACTCTGAAACACAGCCAAAAATGCACCCCAGATGCAGGGGGCAGGGCCTTGCTGCCTGAGCTGGGAGGAAGATGGGGATGGCTGCACTGAGGCATCCCAGTGGAATGGAAAAGGCTTTGTGCCATTGCTGTGGGTGCAAAGGGCAGAACAACCTGGGCCTTCCATAAAATGACAGGGCAGATGTGCCCTGTTGGGGGGAAGGGTACTATCCCCATCTCTGGAAATCTGCAAAAAGTTCTAGGTGAAGAGAGTTGGGGCTAAGACACAGCCACCATAACCTCTGGTGTTTTGCACTCAGGTGACAGTGGGGGCAAAACCTGCATCTACACCTAAGAACCTAGATGCCTCAAGAGCCAGATGGAGACTTGCCTACAGCCTGAAGAAGATAGGATACTACTGTCCTGGATTCTCAGAGATCTTGTCCACCAAGACAAACAAGGAGCTGGATTTTGGCCCAGAACAGGGACAGGGCAGATACTCAGTCTACCCTGAGCCCATTTCTGTTGTGCAAACCCGAGGCAGAAAGTACAGTGTCACAGTGCAGCAGAGTGACCGGCACCCTGAGGGTGCATGTGGCCCCCCACATTTTGGGCTGGAATGCAGCCCCTGACCATGGTGTTGGGAAAGGTTGTGATGCCCAATCCTGCCTTGTCAGTCTGCAACATCTGACTGCAGCATCAGGCAGGGCAGTGACAAGCCAGCCCATAGTAAAGAGAGCTGAACCTGACCCAGTGTTGGGTTTAGGAGCTATCTGCTTGTTGACATGCCCTGGGAGCACCACAGATGAGGGCTCCAATGGAGGGTCTCAGGAAACAGCAGGCTGAGATTCCAAAACAGGATGAATACAGAAAAATTTCACATTAAAATTACACAGTCTCCAGGAGGACACTGACCTCCCCCATGTTTTAATCTGTTTTACCTATTCCATTTTCCATTACCCTCCTAATTTTTACTTCTTATGCAATTATATATAGCCCCATTTAAATCCCTTTGAAATTTTTAAAAATATTTTTATTATTATTATTTATCAGATTTCTGCTTCAACTTGCTTTTCTATTATTCATTATACAATGTCTTCAAAGCTTTTGTTCTCCCTTCTTTAAAATTCTTCATCTCTCTCTCTCTATTTTCCATTTTCTAACTTGTATTACTACATAGGTATTAGGTAGATAAACTCTTTTAGGACCACAGTAGATAACTGATACTCCATAAATCACAGTGCCAGAGAGGTAGGTGCAAGATGAAGAAGCTGAGAAACCATTCACAATTAAAAGAACAAGAGATATCCCCTGAATTAATGATCAGTGAAATAGACATCAATATCCTACTAGATCAAGATTTCAAAAAAATAGTAATCTTATTATTGAAGGAAATTAAAGATAGTGTTTAGAGATATAAAATATGTTTAAAATGAAATGAAAGGTATAAAGAAGAGCCGAGTAGAATTAGTAAACCCATTGACTGAGATGAGGAATGATATAAAAGCATCACAAAGCTGACTAGACAATGCAGAGGAAAGAATTAGTGACTTAGAAGACAGGACAATAGAAAGCACACAATCAGAATAGCTACAAGAGAAACAATGAGAAACAAATGAAAAAAGCATGAGACCTATGGGATATTATAAAGCATGCCAATCTTGGTATGATAGAAGTCCAAGAAGGGGAGGAAAGATCAAAGGTGATTGCAAAGCCGTTTGAAGAATTCATGACTGAGAACTTCCCAAACATAAAGAAGGAATCAGATACTCAGGTACAGTAAGCTCAGAGTGTCCAAAACAGGAAGAACACAAATATACCCACACCAAGACATATAATTAAGATGGCCAGAGCCAAGGATAAAGAAATGATCCTAAAGGCAGCAGGAAAATAGCAAAGAGTGAGATACAAGGGAATCCCCATAACTCTCCCAGCTAATTTCACTACACAAGTACTACAGACCTGAAGAGAGTGGAAAGATATATTCAAAGGCCTGAGTGAAAAAAGATATACCCTAAGATACTTTAATAAGCAAGTCTATCCTTTTTGGTAGAAGGAGACATAAAGAATTTCACAGACAAGAGAATGCTTCAAGATTTAGCAACACTAGACCCATGCTAGAAGAAATATTGAAAAGTCTACTCTAAATAGAAAAGAAGCAGGATGCTTCAGAAATGTGAAATTCACAGCTGGAAACGTGATAACTCATGAATTACAAATAAAATATGCACAAAATTTTAAAATAAGATATACAAATCATTGAGAGTTGGAGAGGGAGGCAGGAAAATAGAACTTTTTTTTTTTAGTCTTTAAAAATTCTTTTGTTTTTGGTTAAATGGGATTGAGATCATGTTACTATCAGTTTAATAAAAGCAGTTATAATAATGGTCTAAAAGACTTATAATGAAGGGTGACAACAAGACTAAAACATATCAGGGAGTCACTAAAACAAAATAAAATTCATGAAAATACAAAGGAAAATGACCAAACCATAAAAGGAAGGTGAAATGAACAAAGAGGAAATAACAAATCAACAGCAAACATAAGGTAAAAATGGCAATAAACACAAACCTATCATTGATTACTGTAAATGTTAATGGAATAAATGCTCCAGTAGAAAGTCAAAGAGTGGCATGCTGTATAATGAAGCACGAACCTTCAATATGCTGCATACAAGAGAACCACTTCAGATAGAAGGACACATATACATTGAGAGTGAAAGGATGGAACAGGGAATTACATTCAAATAGGAAATCCAAAAAAGCAGGTGTTACAGTACTGATTTCAGACAAAATATTCTTTAAAACAAAGGCCATAAAGAAAGATAAAAAAGGACATTTTATAATGATTGAAGGAGTGATACAAAATGAGAATAGCCCACTCGTTAATACATATGCATGAAAAAAAGGAGCACCGAAGTACATAAAATTATTACTTACAGATATAAAGGGGGATAGTGATGGGAATCTAATCATAGTTGGAGAATTCAACACTGCATTAACATCACTGGAAAGATCACTGAGACAGAAAATGAATAAGGCATCAGAGAAGGTAAATAATACAGTAGAAATATTACACTTGGTGGATATTTTCAGAGCATTGCAACCACAAAAAATAGAATATACAGCCTTTTCAAGTGCACATGGGGCATTTTCCAGGATTCATGATATACTTGGGCACAAAAGAAACCTCAGCAATTTTAAGAAGATAGAAATTATCTCAAGCATCTTTACAGACCACAAACCCATGAAGCTAGAAATCAACAACAGAGAAACAAAGGGGAACAAAAGGAAAACACGGAGATTAAAAAATATGTTAATAAAAAACCAATGGGTCAATGTAGATATCATAGCTGAAATGAAAAATACTTTGAGACAGAAGAAAATGAAAGCAATACCACACAAAATTTATGGGTCACATCAAAAGCAGTGCTCAGAGGGGTGTTTACAGCGATACAGGCCTTCCACAAAAAGAAGAACAATTTCAAAAAAAATTTAAACCACCAGCAGAATGCACTGGAGAAAGAAGAACAAAAAACAACAAAAGGCAGCAGAAAGAAGGAAATCATAAATATTGGGGAGGAAATAAATAAAATAGAGATTAAAAACACCATAGAAAAATATCGACAAATTCAAAAGCTGGTTTTTCGAAAAAGTAAGTAAATTCAACAAATCTCTGTCCAAACTCGAAAAGAAGGAAAGAGAGAGAACACAAATTAGCAAAATAAGGAAGGAGAATAGAGAAATAACAATAAATAAAAACTACAGAATATCATACGAAAGTATTATTAAAAGTATATGGATAACCTAGACGAGATGGAAAAGTTTCTGGAAACATACTTTCCACCAACACTGAATCAAGAAGAAACTGACCCCTTGAACAAGCAGAGCACTAGAAATTAAATCAAAATAGCAATATGAAAACTCCCTACAAATAACACTCCAGGACAGGACGGATTCACTGCAGAATTCTACCAAACATACAAAGAAGAACTCATACCAGTCCTTCTCAAACTCCTCCAGAAGATTGAAAAGTAAGGAATACTCCCAAAGTCATTCTATGAAGCCACAGTCACCCTGATACCACAACCAGGCAAAGACACTACCAAAAAAGAGGATTCTAGATCAATATCACTGATGAACACAGATGCAAAACTCCTCACAAAAATTGTAGCAAATAGAATCCAACAACAGAGATGAAAGGTTATACATCATGACCAATTGGGGATTATGCCAGGGACACAAGGGTGGTTCAACATATGCAAATCAATCAGTGTAATACAGCACATCAACAAGAGAAAGGACCAAAACCACATGATCTTCTCAATAGATGCAGGAAAATTATTTGATAAAATTCAACACTCAAGTTTGATAAAAAATCTCACCAACATATCTCAGCATCATGAAAGCTAAAGATAAACCTACAGCCAGCATAGTACTGAATGGTGAGAAAATTAAACCTTCCCACCAAAATCTGAGACAAGACAAGGATGCACACTATCACCACTCCAACTCAAAATAAACATGGAATTCCTAGCCACAGCAATCAAACAAGAGAGAGAAGTAAAAGGTATGCAAATTGGAAAGGAAGAGGTAAAATTCTCACTATATGCAAATAATATGTTACTATATAGAGAAAACCCTGCAAGATCCAACCAAAAACTACTACAGCTGAATGAAGAATTCAGCAAGGTAGCAGGTTACAAGATTAAGGTTCAAAAATCAGTGGCATTTCTTTACGCTAACGATTCAGATAATGCTAAAGAGCTACAGTAAAAATGACAGCACTGTGTTGGTAGGAAAACAGACATATAGGCCAGTGGAACATTATAGAGAGCCTAGAAATGAACCCACAAACTTTTAGTCAATTAATCTTTGACAAAGGAGGCAAGAAAATACAATGGAATTGAGACAGTCCCTTCAGGAAATGGTGTTGGGAAAACTGGACAGCAGCAGGAATATCAATGAAGCTAGAACACTCCCAATGAAGCTAGAACACCATACACAAAAATAAACTCAGAATGGATCAAAGACTTAAACATAAGACAAGATACAAGAAACCTCCTAGAGGAAAATGTAGGCAAAACGTTATCTAACTTACGTCTCCAAAATTTTCTTGCAGGTGAAATAAAAACAAGAATAAACATGTGAGACGTAATGAAACTTACAAGTTTCGGCACAGTTAGAAATCGGAAGTGAAACAAAAAGACCACCTACGGAATGGGAAAATAATTTGCATATGAAACCTATAAAGGCTTGATCTCCAAAGTATATAAGCAGTTCATCCAACTGAATAAGAAAAAAATACACAACATAATACAAAAATGGGCAGAAAACCTAAACAAGCGATTCTCCAAGGAAGACATACAAATGACCAAAAGACACATCAGAAAATGCTCAATATCGCTGATTATCAGAGAAATGCAAATCAAAACTACAGTGAGGTATCACCTCACACTACTCAGACTGGCCATCATTCAAAATTCCACAAATGACAAATGCTGGAGGAGCTGTGGAAAAAAGGGAACAGTCCTTCACTGCTGGTGGCAATGCAGTATGGTGAAGGCACTGTGGAAAACAGGATGGAGATTCTTCAAAAGCCAAGGAATAGACTTATCATATAACACAGGAATCCCGCTCCTGGGCATAAATCCAGAAAAAACCCTATTGTAGGATGACACCTGCACCCCAATGTTCATAGCCAGCACTATTTACAATAGCCAAGATGTGGAAAAGTCCAAAATGTCCATCAACAGTTTATTGAATAAAGACGAGGTGGTATATTTATATAATGGAATGCTATTCAGGCTTATAAACTGACAGCATAATGCCATTATCAGCAACATGGATGCTCCTGGAGAAAATCAGTCTACGTGAAGTAACCCATATATAGAAAGAGAAATACCATATGAGATGGCTCATCAGTGGAAACTAAAAACAAAACAAAACAAAAAACAAAAAAACCAGAAATTCAAAACAGAAATAGACTCATAAATATAGAATACAATGTTTTGGTTGCCAAGGGGGCACGGGGCGGGGAGAGATAGACTGGGAATTCAAAATTGTAGAATTGATAAACAGGATTGTACTATATAGCACAAGGAAATATATAAAACATCTTACGGCAGCTCACTGAGGAAAAAATGGGAAAACAAATGTGTTATGTTCATTGTAACTGAAAGATTGTGCTCTTCGCTGGAATTTGAGTCAACTTTGTAAAATGAATGTAAACCAATAAAAAAAAGTTAAAAATAGAAGAAAACATGATCCTAAATATTACAGGTGTAAATATAAATTAGAGAGCAAAAACACTATGCAAAAGAGTAGTAAAACACCAGATTTTGTTTTATGTTTTCTTTTTAAGGTAAGCAAAATCAAAAAACCTCTAGCCAGGTGCACCAAGAAGAAAAGAGAGATGCTCCAAAGAAATAAAATAAGAAATAAAAAGAGAAATAATAATTGTTACTTCAGATACACAGAAAAAGGATCATTTTGTCAACACATACATGCCAATAACCTGGACAACTTAGAAGAAATAAGCAAATGTCTAGAAAGAGACAGAGATAAGGAGAAACAAATAATTTGAACAAACTAATTACTAGAAGAAAGTTAGAATCTTCATTTAAAAAAATCGTTAAACATTAGTGCAGATATAAACAGCTGTCGTGGAGTACTGTACAAAAATACAAAACAGGACTTATACTGTTCAAACTATTCAAACATAGTGAAGATGTGGGAAACTCCCAAATTAATTCAATGAAGACTTCATCAATGTGATAGCAAAGCCAACAAAGTACAGGCAAAGAGAATTTCAAGCCAATATATTTGATTGATTTAGTTGCAAAAGTTCTACCAAATATCATTAGCAAACTGCATGCAACAATAGCTAAAATGAATCATGCACTATGATCAACTTGGATTTATTGCAGGGTCACAAGAGAGGTTCAACATACACAAATCAGTTTGATACACCAAATTAACAAAAGAAAAAGTGAAAATGATGTGGTCACCCCAATAAATCCATAAAAAGCATTTCAAAAAATTCAACATTTATTCATTAAAACAACAACAACAGCAACAACAACAACAACAACAACAACAACAGAAACCTCTTACAAAAGTAGGATTCAGGAAATAAATCTCAACATAACTAAAGTCATTAATTACAGACCCACAGAAAATATAATATGTAAAAGTGAAAAACTGACAGCCAAAATAAGAAATAAGACAAGGATGCCCACTCTCAAGATTTCTATTAAACACAGTATGGGATGCCCTAGCAACAACAATTGGAATAGAAAAAAATGTATTCAAATTGGATTGAATGTAGTACAACAGTCATTATTTTAGATGACATAATAATCTATATAGAGAACTCTAAAGATTCTCCACACCAGAACAACTAAAACTAATAAAGACATTTACCAATGTTGCATGGTTCATGATTAATATAAAAAAAGTCACATTTCTTTAACAATGAAATATTCCATAATTTAAAAAACCATATGAAATCAGATGAAAAATGAAAAACCTATTAAAAATCAAGATAAAAAATCATTAGGACACTGATAAAGAAAATTGAAGATGATGCAAGAAATGGAAAGAAATCTCAAGGTCCTAGCTTAGAGGAAATAATATTGCTATAATATACATACTACAAAAATGTCTACAGATATAAAGTGATTCAGATCGAAATACATGATATTTTCCATAGAAATAAAAACAGTCCTAAGATTTGTAAGGAACTGCAAGAGAACCAGAACTGCAAAAGGAACAATGGGGGAAAAGAACAAAGTTGGAAGCATAACCCATAACCCTCACAGATCTCAGACAATATTACAAAAATACAGTAATCAAAACAGCACAATACTGGAAAACAAACATCTATATCACTGGAACGGAACACAGAGGTAGAAATAAAACATCACACCCATGGACAACTAAACGATGACAAAGGAAACAAAAATATACAATGCCTAAAAGACAGTCTTCAGCAAGTGATGTTGAGACAATTAGACAGCTACATGTAAATCAATGAAATTTGAACACTCCCTCATACAGTACAAAAATAAACTCAAAATGATTTAATTATCTGAATCTAACACATGACACAATAAATCTCCTGGAAACTAACATAAGGAAAACAATAGATAAATTGTACTTAAATTTTCTTATCTCAATCTCCCAAGCTGAAAACAATAAAAGCAAAATAATCAAATTGGTCTGACTTAAAATTAAAAGCTTATACACAGCAAAATAAACAGAATGAAAACATGAAATTCCAAATGGGAGAAAACATTTGGAAAAAATGCAATCAACAAGAGGCTAATTTCTAAAATACACACATCGTTTATAAAACTCCATTTCAAAAATCTACAAACAACCCAGCCAGAAAATGAGCAGAAGACAGTTCTCCAAAGAAGACACACAGATGACCAACAGGAACATTAAAACATGCTCATATTGCTAATCATTATACAAAGGCAAGACAAAAATAAAATAATGTTTTACCTCACACTGGTGAGAAGGGTTGTCATCAAAATGTCTACAAATAATAAAGACTGTGGAGGTTGTAGAGAATAAGGGACTCTCCAAAGCTGTTGATGGGAATGAAAATTAGTGCAACCACTTTGGAAACAGTACGGAAGTTTCTTTTAATAATAAAAATAGACCTATCTTATGACACAGTAATCCCACTCCTGGGCATATAAAACATAAAACCTGAAAACAACGAATCCTAGGGTAAAACAAAAGAAGTACACTTGACTTAATTTGATTTTTCATATGTCTCCTCTGGCAGGGGAAGCAGAAGCAAAATTAACAAAAGATGATTGTATCAGTCTAAACAGATTTACACTGCAGAAGAAATGATCAATAAAATGAACAGTCAACCAAGACAATGGGAGAAAATATATGCAAGTGATATTTTCCAATCAAGTGTTAATATCCAAAATGTATGGCAAACTCATACACCACAACAAAATAAAGACCAAACAATTCAATTAAAAAAAGTCCATAGGTACTGAATAGATAGATCTGAATCAATTTTCTGTAGAAAACATACAGTTTGCTAAATGACACATGAAAATATGTTCAGAGTTATAAATTATTAGGAAAGTCATAAACCAAAAATGAGACAACACCTCACAATTGTCAGAAGGCTCTCAACAAAAAGAAAAGAAATAGATATTGGTGAGATTGTGGAGAAAAGGGAACACCGTGGAAACTGTTGATAGGAATGCAAAGTATTGATTCCATAACATATAAACATCAAATTTTCTTCATCCAGTTTTCTGTCAAGGGATGTTTGGTTCGTAGGCCCCTGTCTGAAGGCTCTAGAGAATAAGCCCATGGGCTGAACTAATAAACAAGCTGTGAGGAGTGTTACATATCCAGGCTGGAAAAGAAATGGCCTATTCAATGTATCCTGTATGGTTGGCTGGATAGCCTATGCTGGATAAGATACTCATAGGAGGACAACGTAAGACAGGCAGAGCCGGCTGGATAAGAGATGGCCTACTTAATGAAGTTCCGTGATGAACTTTAAAACAATCCTTGATCATTTAACATCCTATGCTTACTGCAGGAGCATGGGGACATAAATAGCTTACGATTATTAACATTGTTATAACTTAGATGTTATGTGAGGCATTGTGCATGATGTATATAAACCCTTTTCCTAAAAATCAATAAACAGAGAACTGCTTCGCTTATCTCCACACAGTGTTTGTGTGTATATTATATCGTGCCTCTGACAGGTTTAATTTAATTTGTTGGGAGTAACTTAAAAGGATGTTGCTTTATATACAATACTCTTTCTGCAAGTATTGAGATGATTATGTGAGTTTTATTTCTCATTCTATTAGTGTGGCATGTCATCTTTATTGATTTGAATATTTTGAAGTTTCCTTAAACCCAGGGATAAATCCCTTTACTCATGTATGTGTATGATACATTAAATGTTTTATTGAATTCATTTTGCTTGTGTTTTCTTGAGAATTTTGGCTCATATGTTCATGAGGGTTATATTACATATATTGCATATAATGTCCTTTCTAGCATTTTATGCAAATATAGCTGGCATCATAAATCTAGTTTGGAAACTTTCACCCCATCAAATTCTTGGAAGATTTGGGGAAGAATTGGTGAAAAATTGTCTTCAAATATATGACAGAATATACCGGTAAAGACTTTTTGAAAATATTTTCTGGTTTCAGAGGTTTGGATTACTGATTTGCTCATACACAGTTTTGCTATATTTAACTTTCTAATTACTTCTTGATTCAGTATTGGAAGACATATTTCTGGGAATTTGTCTTTTGTTCTAGGTCATTCAAATTGTTATCTAGTGGTCATTTCTTATGATGCTATGCATCTCTACAACATCAGTGTTAATATCTTCTCTTCTATTTCAAATTTTATTTGTCTTTATTTTCTTAGCCAACCTAAACTTTTGTCCAGTTTATGTTTAAAAGAATCACACTTAGGTATATTTTTTGTTATCTTTTCAATTGTTTCTCTTGTTATTTGCCTTACTCTCATTCATTCAATTTTCTTCTTCATTCTTTCTGTTTTCTCCTAGGTTCTTGATGTGTAAAGTTAAGTAGTGTGAATCTTTGTATTACATTCATTATTAAATATTATTTATTTATTTGTTTATTTATTTATTTAATTTGTCTATTTATTTACTTATTTATTTTCTTATTTACTTATATATTCATTTATTTATCATTGAACTACTTCCATTTACAACGTGTCAATCTGTGGTGCATAACACAGTGACCCACTTCATGCATATGTTTGCATGCCTATTAAATTTAACTTCATGATATTTAACATACTGCCCTGTGTCATACAATAGACATTTTGAAAATATTTATTTTTATATATAGTGGATAACATTTATAAATCTACAGCTCCCAAATATATCCTATCCTTGACCATTTCGGCAGTTACCATAAGATTATTATGTAGATCTGCAAGTGTGTTTCATAGTTGTAGATGAAATCATAGTGCTCTCATCCAAATTTTGTTTTTAGGTTTCTACATGTGTCATGCCATGTATAATTTTTCTTTCTCTTTCTGGCTTACTTTAATTAGAATGACACATTTTGGGAGATATATTTTGCTGCAAATGTCATTGTTTTATCAATTTTTATGGCAGAATATTATTCCATTTTGTAAATAAGGCATAAATTCTGTATACTGTCATCTGTTGATGGACATTTAGGGTGCTTCCATGTCATGGCTTTTGTATATAGCACTGCTAAGAACATTTGTGTGCAGGTGACATTTTGAATTAGGGTCCTCTTTTATATATACCCAGGAGTTGGATTGCTGGATAAGTTAAATATATTTTTATTCTTTTGAGGAATACCCATCCTGGTTTCCACAATGACTGCAACAAACTACATTCCTACCAACAGTGTAAGAGGGTTCCATTTCATCATAGCTTCCCCAGCATTTATTGTTTTTGGACTTTTTATTGACGGCCATTGTGACTAATGTGAGGTGATAATTCATTATAGTTTTGAATTGCCCTTCTCTGATAATGAGAGTTAGCAATTTTTTTTCATATTTCTATGTGGCATTTGTATGTCTCTAATGGATAATGTATTGTTTAGGGCTTCTGTGCATTTTCAGATTGGGTTTCTTTTTTTTTTGTATTATTATTAGGTTGTATGAACTCTATATTTTGGAAATTTAGCCTTTGTCAGTTGCATCATTTCTAAATATTTTCCTTAATCCTGTAGTTAGTCATTTTGCTTTGTTTATGGTTCCCTTTGCTGTGCAAAAGCTTATAAGTTTAATTAGGTCCAATTTTAATAATTTTGCTCTTACATCCATTACCTGGGTAGACTGTACTAGGAGATCATTGCTGAGATTTATCTCAGAGTGTTTTGCCTATGTTTTCTTCTTGGAGATTTACTCTGTCTTGCCTTACATTTAAGTCTTCAAGCCATTTTGAGTTTATTCTTGTGTATGGAGTGAAGGAGTGTTCTAACTCCATTGCCCTGCTTGCTGCTATCCTGTTTTCCCAACACCAGTTGGTGAAGAGATGGTCTTTTCTCAGTCATATTCTTGGCTACTCTGTCAAAGATTAATTGAACATAGGCCTGTAGATTTATTCCTAGTCTCTCAATTCTGTTGCATTGGCCATATGTCTGTTTCTGTACCAATATCATGTCGTTTTCATTATTGTAGGTCTGCAATAGTGTATGGAGACCAGGAGGGTTATTCCTCCAGCCTCTTTCTTTGTCTTCAATATTGTTTGGAAAATTATAGATCTTTATTGTATCTATATAATTCTTATGATCATTTGTTTCAGTCCTAAAAAGAAATGTTTTGAATAATTTGATAAAAACTGAGATTAAGTCTGTGGATTGCCTTGGGCAGTATGGCCATTTTAACAATATTATTTCTTCCATTACAAGACCATTGGTTATCTTTTCAATTCTTAAAATCCTTTTTGATTTCCTGAAACAATGATTTCCTGTTCTCCATGTATAAGTCATTCACCTACCTGGTCAGAGTTATTTTTAAGCATTTTATAGTTTTGGGTGCAGTTGTAAAAGGGGTTGTTTCTATACTTTTTTTTCCTGTTGATTCAATGGTAGTGTAATGAAATCTAATTGGTTTTTGTACATTACACTGGCTACCTTGCCCAATTCCTTTTTTACCCTAAGTATTTTTTGTGAAGCTTTTACAGTTTTCTATATATAGTGTCATATCTGCATATCATGACAGTTTTAACTCTTCTTTTACAGTCTGAATCATTTTATTTATTTTTCTTGCTTGATCGTTGTGGCTAGGAATTCCAAGACTATATTGAAATTGTGAGAATGTGCATCCTTGTATTGTCTCAGGTTTTTGTGGAAAGGGTTCCAGTTTTTCACCATTGAGTATTTGCTGGCTAAATATTTGTCATAAATAGCTTTCATTATGTTGAGATATGGTCTTTCTATGCCCACTGTGATAAGAACTTTTATCGCAAATAGGTGTTAAATTTTATCAAATGCTTTTTCTGCATCTACTGAGATGATCATATCGTTTTTGTCTTCTCTTTTGTTGATATGGTGTATCACAATTGTTTGATTGATTTGCAAATGGTAAACCATCCTTGTGTTCCTGGGATGAACCTAAAGTGTAAAGGGTGCATGATCTTTTTTTACATGCTGTTGAATTCTGTTTATTAATAATTTCTTAAGGACATTTACATCTATGTTTATCAATGATATTGGCCTATAGTGTTCTTTTTGGGTTAGTGTCTTTTTCTGCTTTTGGTATCAGTTTGATATTGGCCTATGGTGTCAGTTTGGGAGTACTCTCTCCATATCAATCTTTTGGAAGAGTTTGAGGAGGACTGGTATGGATTTTTCTTTGTATGTTTGATCAAATTCCCCAGTGAAGGTAATTGGGTCTGGATTTTGTTTGCAGAGAATTTTATTTTATTGATATTTCTATTCGATTTCTGGTGATCTGTCTGTTCAAATGGTTAATTTCTTCTTGATGCAATATTGGTGGGCTGAATGTTTCCAAAAACTTCTCCATTTCTTCCTGGTTGCCCAGTTTGTTTACATACAGTTGCTCATGGTAATCCCTTATGATATTTTGCAAATTTGTTGTACTCTTTGTATTTTCTCCATTTTCATTTCTTATATTATTTGTGTTCTCTCTCTTTTCTTGTTGGTGAGCCTGTACAGAGATTTGTCAATTTTGTTTACTATTTTAAAAAATAATTAGATTAATTTTTTTCTATTTTTTAATCTCTATTCCAATTCTTCCTTCCATTGTCTTTATTTTTTACATCATTCTGTTGACTTTTGGTTTTGTTTGCTCTTCTTTTCTTGATTAGTTTACATAGAACGTTAGATTATTTATTTGAAATTGTTCTTCTTTCATGAAGGCCTTTTCACTATGAACTTCCCTCTTAAGCCTGCTTTAAGTTTTCCATAGAATTTGTGCTGTGTTTTGTCATATTTCTTAAGATATTTTGTAATTTCTTCTTTTACTTCATCAACTCTCCCCCTTGTTTTAGTACCATGTTTTTTATTCTGGATGCTGTCATTTTTTCTCCCTGTTTTTCTGTTTCATGGTATTATACTCAGAAAAGATGCTTGAAATATTTTTTATCTTCTTAAATTTGTTGAGGCTTTTTCAGTGCCTGAGTTCATAATCTTTCGTAGAAGATGTTCCATGTGCACAGGAAAAGAGTGCATATTCTGTTTTGGGGAGAATTACTGTTTTAAAAATATCAACCATCTCCAATTATTTTATAATGTCTTTTAGTATCTTTGTTCCCTTATTAATTTTCTGTGTGAAAGACCAGTCCAGTGATGTAATGGGGAGTTATAGTCTCCAACTCTGATTGTGTTCCCAGGGATTTCTGTCTTTTTATCTATTTGTATTTGCTTTATATATTTAGGGGCTACTATATTGAGTGCATATATATTAATGAGTATAATACCCCCATTTTGCATTGTTCCTTTAATCATTATATCATGTCCTTGTTTATCTTTCTCTATGGCCTTTCTTGTAAAGTCTCTATTGTGTGAAGTCAGTACTGCTAGTCCTGCATTCTTCATATGTACATTTGAATGGAATATATTTTTCTATCTTCTGACTTAAATTTGATGTCTGTTCCTCTCGCAAAAGTGGTTCTCTTGTATTCGTCATAATGTAGGGTCTTGTTATATTATCCCATCTGACAATATATATCTTTTGATTGAAGTACTAAATCCATTAACATTTGCGATAATTATTAATAGACTAGTGTTTATTTCCATTTTTAACTTCATTTTCCAGTTGATTGGTATTTCCTTTATGTTCATTTCTTTTTCTTTTTGTGGCTTGATAAGTATTCTTTTATAATCTTGGTTTCTCTTTTGCTTTGTGAATTCATTGTAAGCTTTTGACTTATTATTACGTTGTTTTATATTTATATTGACCTATGATATTTCTGTTTATTTTAACTGATAAGAATATAACTCAAACCCATCCTGCAGAGAAGAGAAACAAGAAGAAAACACTCTGTATTTTCATGTTTCAGTCAGTGACGCATAAAATTTTGACGTCCCGTTTTACAACATCATATTTATTCTGTTGTAAGTCATTGTAGCTATTTCCTTTCTAATTATACCTTTCTCTTTTCTATAGCTTCCTGCTTGTTTTTTATTTAGAGTAGATCTTTCATTATTTCTTTTTCTCTTGCTTAATTCTTTTAGTATTTGCTTGTGTGGAAGCTATTTATCTCGCCTTCTACACTAAAAGGTAGCCTTGCTTGATAAAGTATCTTAGATTACAGCTATTTTCATTCAGGACTTTGAATATGACTTGCCACTGCCTTCTGCCTGTTGTATTTGTGCAGGAAATGTATTTACAAATATAATGTATTTAATTATATATATGTAAAGAAAACCTACAAATAAGTTAACAAATAAGGAGAAAACCTATACATTAAAAAACAGAAAATATTGATGAATGAAATTAAAACTGATCCAAAGAAATGAAAAAAATCTCTTGTGTTAATAATGTGAAACAATGTGGTTGCAACAACCCTACTACTCAAAGCAATCTACATTAAGTGTGATTCATGTCAAAATACCCATGATATTTTTCCATTTAATAGAACAAATAATTTCAAAATTTATATGTAACCACAAAGATCATGAGTTGCCAAAATAATCTTCAAAAAGTGTATTAAATATAATGGTGTAAAGTTCTCTGACGTTAAATAGTCCTACAAAGCTTTAGTATTTAAAAAACATGATACTGGCTCAAAAACAGACACCAATGAATTGAAGAGAATAGAGCAACCAAATATAATCCCTCACACCTATGATCTTTTAACCCATGATAAAGGAAGCAAGAGTATAAAATGAAGAAAAGACATTCTCCTCAATAATTAGTGCTGGGAGATTGAACATGTAAAAGATAGATTAGAATATTTCCTCACAATGTATACAATCAATGAGCACAGAATATCTTTGTATTTATTTTGTTTGCTTTTATTTCTTGCACCTGTAATTTATACATCTATGCTTAGATCTTTTATTTCACTTATCAAATTTATTCATATTTTAATCTTTTTGGTATTAATTTACACACAATTGTTTCCCTAATTTCTCTTTCTGATAATGTGTTTTTAGTATACATAAATGCAACGGATATTTGTATATTGATTTTGTATTCTGCAAGTTTACTAAGTTTGTTCATTATTTCTAACAGTCACTGGAGGAGTATATGGAGTTTTCTATCTATGCATAATTATGTCATCTGTAAAAATTTTACTGCATTTTTACAAGTTGGATGCTTTTTATAATTTTTCTTGACTACTTGTTCTGGCTAGGACATCTAGTACTGTAATTTAGGACTTCTGAAAATGAGCTACTTCTTCTTATTACTGGACCAGATGAAAACATTACTGTATGTTAATATTGAACTTGATGTTAGTCATGGGTTTCCCATATATGGCTTTTATTATGTTTAGTTACATTCAATCTAGAGCAAATTTGTTAAGAATATTTTTATAAAAAAAGGTAATATCCAATCTGTGAATAATTTTCCTACATATTTTCAGATTGTTATTTTTGAATTCTTTGTTTTCTAATGGACGGTATCACATATATTCATTTACATATGTTAAGTAATATTTATGAATGAGGACTAAACCCAACTTAACTATAATTTCTAATACTTATAACGTGCAATAAATTCAGGTTGCTATTATTTATTTAGAATGGAATTTACAGATACTGAAAGAAAATTTTACATTGTAGCTTGAGGGTACATTTATTTATTTAAAAATTTTATCTCCCATTTTGAATTTGGCTTATGTTTAACGGAATTTATTTCTAAATAAGTATATAAGTATTGGTAGAACTGGATTTACTACAGTTTACTGATACAGAACATAGCTATTATTACAATTAGTGCACAAGACACTTGCCTTAAAATGCCGTATTATACTTACAATGACAAATGTTTCAGGACTGAGAAATATGTTGCTTCCTAAAATGCATTACCTGGTCTTTTCCACCCCAACCCACATACACTGTTATTTCTTTGTTTTTTGATTGTTTGTTTCCCCCTTAATGGAGGCACTTTTTATTGAACCCAGGATATTGTGCATAAGAGTATTAATCAACATCATTTTGGAACACATAACAGAAGCCCCAAGGGTATGTATTATATAGATGACAAGAAAATTTATTAGTTCTATGCACTGAGAAACCTCTGAGTGAAAGAATGGCAAAAACAAACATTTGTAAATATACAATAAGATTGTCTCTCTTGTAATTTTAAAGTAGTATATTAAATTACATTTGTTTTACTTATAGCACTGAATTACAATTTAAAACAAAAATGCCACCCTTTGGGATTTCTTAAATTTTAATGATTATTTTAATCTAATTTTATTTCATAAATATTTATCATTTATTTATAAACATAAAAAATCAACATATTTATTCTTCACATGTTTTGAATATAGAGATACATATTGTAAAATACACAGATAAATAACTACTTCCATTTCCAAATCAAACTAAGTTTCACTTTAATTACAATTGATGATGAAATCGTTTTACCATTTCTTTACAGTTTTTACACAAATTTCACTTTAAATTCCAAAACTTTAAAATTACTATAGATATTTTGTGCATTATTTATACTCTGTTCACCAATCTGGTATAAATTTGTGTACAAAAGGATGGAGATTGGTTTTATTTCATAGACCCCAAAATTAAATTATTTAAAAAGATTTTGTGGGAATAAGATTTGCAGATAACACTATAAACATAAGCATCCTATACGTTTCATTTTAACTGGATGAATGAGAAGTAAACAGTGACTGAATGTTACTCTTGGGTTGGTAGGAGATCAGTCGATTTGTGATGTGACAGCTACTCAGGTTGAGAACCATTGTGATGGCCTAGCAGTTTATTTGTGCAAGACTGCCAAAGCTGCATTTGTAGCTGCAGTGCTCAAAATCATGCTGATTAGAAAAGTAGCTGTGGAAAAATTTATTTGAGATGGCACATGTTTCTTCAGAAATTCAAGATGTGTCTCATAAAGATGAACAAACTGGTTCAGGAAACCCCAGTAGATCTCTATTGTGTGATCAAACATTCTCTGGGGACTTGGACTAGATGTCTATGATTGAGGAAAATATTTTCCAGACTTTCCCTGAAGAATCCATGATAAAAAGACCATGTTACACACATTGTGTCTCTGAACCAGAAGAAGATAATAATTTTCGTTCTCTGACATTTCCCAGAATACTCTGGAAAATGACTGGGAGTGACCAATTTAAATCCCTCTGTTGGGATGATAATGGAACCTTTGTAGTGATTGATGAAGATGTCTTTAAGAAGGAAGTTTTGGAAAGAAAGTCCCCTTTCACTATATTTGAAACTGGAAGTATGAAAAGTTTAGTTAGAGAGCTTAAGCTTTATGGGTTTAGTAAAGAGTGGCAGAATTTTCAAAGATCTGCTTGTCTAGCTGACTTTCTGGCAGAAGAAAAATTAGTCTCTGTTTTAAGCAAGATATTCAGAAATATTAGTTACGACTTGGTAACTTATATATAAAAGTTTATTTTGTACATCAATCTATGGTAATATAAATGTAAAGCTAGATTTTGAAAATTGTATAGAACTACTAAGACTAAAATCATTTATTTTTTCAAAAAAATGAGGACAGTGCCTTAAGTAGTCAAGATTATGAGAAACTTTGCTTGCAACTATGAATCACACCAGAAATCTAAATAAAGGTATTAAAGTTGCTTTAAAAATTGGAATTCACCTTTGCTGCAAATGTTAACTTCTTAAATTTGATGACTATAAAATTTAAATTTGTATTTTCAAAATAAGGAACTTCAAAATATCGTCAGCATTGTTTATATTTTGATGATATTTTCTATGCACAGTAAACATGAAATCTGAGGTTTTATTAGTTAGGCTTATTGTAGTCTTGTATTTTGGTTTAAAATATTACTAAAATTTTTCTCCTTTGGTTGTAGCTGCAATTCTATCATTATCCAATTTTTAAACGAGTCTGTCCCCAGCTTTTAGTGAGAATAAAAAGAAGAGTTGGGATTAAAAATGCCTCTCTGGTATCTTCATTGGATGAAGATTTCAAAAAGAAGCACTTTAAATAAGGGGGTAATGTGGATAATCTTAATTCTGGTTTTGTGGCTGACACTAGTGGAGAAAGTGCATTTTTATCTTCTGCAAATTTAAATATGAATCTAATAAGTAAGCCCCCTACTAGCCACATTATTGGTGATACAAATACCCCAATCAGAGGTGATTTTTCTCCTCCATCATCAATATCAGTTAGACCACGAGTGCAAATTGCAGCGGATCAACGTGCTATTTTAAGTCAGTTTACCACTGTCCACGGGCACTCTCAAAGCAGCTTCAATGAAGCAAATGACACTGTTGTGAACTTCATTACAACTACAACTTCTAATTCTCAATACAGCATCTTGTCTCCCATACAGAGCAATTGCTATGGACTGATGTTGGAGCCTTCTACTTTTCCAAATAGATATCACAACAAATCTGCCAATGAAGGTCGTTTTTCTAAACTTCAACCAGGGAGCAACCCACGGTTCCCAGTGCCAGGGATAGCTGATACATCAACTACCTCTCTTTCAAAGCCAACTCATCAACCATCTTCAGTTTATCAACGTCATCCTAATTAAAACTGATCTACCAGAGGACTACCAGATTATGCAAGATAACAAAGATTAAAATTGATGTTGACAAATGTCCACAAATATCTGCAAATTTCTTATTTGAACAATAAACATAGATTTGTACCTGTATTTTCCTTATTTTTTTTAAATGGAGTTAAAATTTAAATGTGAGACTAAGTAACCATTTAAGAAAAAAATATTTGATTGATTTGATCATTTGATGGAACAATATGTAAGTAAATTTAAATAATTTCTTGTAAGGAAGAAGAGAAAATGGAAGAATTTGGAAAAAAACTAACACATGGAGAGAGACAAATGTACTAAATGGTTTCTGGTTCATCCTTGAAAGTATTAATAGTGTTAAGTTAGGATAGGTTGGAACAGAAGGTAAATGTAGGACAAGCCCAGGGATCATGGTCTCTATTGTGTCACTCCTGGAACCATAAAGATCACATAATGTAGTCTCAGATGGCATATTAAGCATGTGGTAGAATTTAAGAAGTAATTTTATCTATGGTCTTCATTGTGCTGTTCTCAAAACATTCCAATTGGTGGTTTCATTTCCTGAACTAAAGAGTCTACAGTATATTAACAAGTCAATAATTTATGTTGCTTTTATGTTCCAGCTAAAGACAAGCTTATGTCCTCAGGTTGGCACTTAATGCCTTTCCATCTCTAAGCCCAGAAACTCAACTTAGTTTAGTCATTCCTTAATAAATCTGGTATCTGACTTCCTTGGAATATCTTTATGTTTCACAGTATCTGGAGATATATCCAGGCAAATGCTTGTCAACAATGTAAGCTCCAACCTTACCACTTTTGTTCCAGCTCATCCATGGACTTTAGGTTTCCTCCTTTTACCTTCTTAGACTTTCCCAGTCTCAGCATGAAACCACCTCCTCCAGATGTTTTCTGTCTATCCCCCTTTCATTGTCTAACTTGGATACCAGCACTGTAAGCACAGCACATGCCACAGGATGCAATTTAATATTTAGTGAATGAAAGATACATGTTGACTTTAAGGAAAATCTACTTTCCTGAAACAACAAATCTCTCATGCTTTTCAAACTATTTCGTTATGGTGTTTACTCTTCGCCACAAACTAGCTCTTTTCATAGCCCAAGGACTAGTCACTCAAAACAGTAAGTGGAGATAGGTAAAGAGGACAAAGTATTATTTTTTTCTTAATTCATGCCTCGAGAGGCATAAAGTATTCCATTCTCATTTGCTGGATTTTTTCCTATCTCTTCATCACACACCCACCCAAAATAGCTGATTCTCTTCCCCATACCAATAACTATACTGCCTTCTAATTAATTTACTTCTTAGAATCAGAGCTTTGTTCAGAAGAGACAGTGCCATTTCAAACTTTTAATGTAGATTTATACAACCCACATAATTTGTGCCCCTTCTAACCTTAACACAGGAAGTATCTAAGAGGTACTAGACCCTTGGTTGTGGTGGTCGTATTCAGTAACGAAATTGCAATCTAATATGTGTGGAATAGTAGGAGTTGAGGGTGGTGGAATTAAAATTTGTCCAACTGCAAGATTACCAAATTTCTGCAGATATTAGGAAATATAATATATTCCTGGAAGACTTTGAGTATTTCCCATTTATTTAAAATAAAAGGTGAAGCATTTTCAGAATGTGAAATGCCCTGAAAGGCTGGAAAAATTGTAGGCAAGGTCAGGGTGTCTAAGGCTTCTGGTCATAATCATGCATCCAGTGTCAGCTGATAAGACTGGTATCGTAAAATTGAGTCCTGAAAATGTGTCACCAGTTGTGAAGAAAGTATTTGATTATCTGGAGAATGGGCAAATGGTCCAGGGTAAGCTCTTGGAACATCCCACCAATATGACCTTTATCAAGAGAAGATAGAGACCACTTGCAGTAAGAGATCTGTGTATTGACAGCAGTGGTTTTTCCTACAACAGAAACATCACGTTTTTAAGTTTGTCAGCTCAAATCTGATGGTGGCTATGTTTTTGCTTACATTAGCAGTCTGGGGTTCAGATTGGCTGGTTCAGCAGCTAGTTTCCAGCTCTCTTATCAGACAGTGAGTCTTACCGTGATCATCTTAACAAGGTTCTATACTTATAAGCCAAAAGCTACAGTTTACTTTCAAAATTCAAAATCCTAAAGAAGAATATTGCTTGTTTGTCCATCTATAGTTTTCTCCCTGGGAAAATCTAGACCATTGGCAAAAGTACAAAAGTTGGCTGGTGCTTTGAAAACTATTCTCTGTGCACTGCCCACTGAATTCTTCCCAGTAAATACTACAAATTTGTCTACCACTGTGTGTGTGTGAAGATGGATTGTTAAGTTTGTCTTAGCTGAGTCATCAGTGAAATATTCCTCTGCATTTGGCAGAATATCTGTGTATTAAGAGTTTCATTGAGCCACCAGATTTTCTACCAATCAGGGAGAGGTAGATTATATTTCTTCCAGTATACTAATTGTTAGCTGTTCACTGAATCCTGAGCTGATGCTAGGGCCAAGCCTCTGAACCCTTGAATTGGACTGAGGCAGGTACATTCTTCAGTCCACAGAGCCCAGCACAGGATTGTGTCTCCTTTTTAATTTAAGCTTATGTCTAAGTTATTTTTCTTTTAATTCTCATTGTTGTCACAACTTATTTTGGCTTTGAACACCCGTTGACTAATTTATAGAGACTGAACCACTGACTTATTCCTGTTTACCTAGAAATTGCAATAAACTTTCTTTCCTTGGACTACATGGAGTAGAGTTTGCATTGTCATCATTTTGAAAGCAGTCCTCAGTCCTAATAATGCAGAACATTTACAGTTCTTTGCCCAGCTCTTGAGCGAGAATATTTGTTGTGGGTCTCAATGATTATCCTCACATTCTCTAATGCAACCATGAGAAAACACCACATTGTTATCCAAAATCAAGTCTTTGTCAGTATTGACTTCCCATTGCAAAACAGTTAAGAATTGTAGGGGTTCTGAGATTTTACCATGCTGAGATTTTTAGCAACCTAGCATGTTCCTTTCTTACTGATGCTGTCATGGAGATGAGACCATCGGTCAGAGACAGTGAACTTTATCACTCAGCAGAAGAGCATCCATTTCCTAATCTCAGATGAATACACAGAGTGAAATTTTGATGCCTACAGAAGCAGTGGGCTGTTAACATGAACAATGTTTGAGGCATGGTAAAACTAATTATATTAGTATCTTTATGTATTATTTATTAGAATCACATATTTATTAGTATCTTTACCTAGGATAAGTATATCATGACTCAACTTTACTTGCTGCAGAAACAATCATGAGAAATATCATGGGAAAAATGAATATTGTCTTTCCATTTTTCCTTCTGCATCTATTCAGATATAAATGGCATAGAACATTGTGTAAGTTTAGGTGCCCAGGGTATTGGCTTGATTAACAAGTATCTTGAAACAAATATCATAGCAACATTAGGGAGAATTCATTATCTCATTTAGATTCAATATTAAAGAAATACGATTTGCCTTTTGGTTGTGATATAAAACCTTATTGTCTACTTCCTTAACAACATTCATATATAACATAAACAGTATTTATTGTAATTTTCATATTACTACGGGGCATCCCTTGAACACGTTTATTTTATGGCTGGAGGTTTATAGCATTTGAGTGCATTAATCAAATTCTCCTTTCCCAACCCCTGCCCCTGTTAACTACAAATCTAATTTCTTTCTAAAAGTATGTTTCTTCATGAAGTGAACATTAATTTATAAACTGTGTTAGTATCTCTTAAACATCAAACTCTTTGCAATTTTTAGTACACTTCAAACTGATAACCAGAATATATCTAGATATGATATGTTGCTATTTAAAGATATTTCGTAGTTATTTACTATTCCCCATACAGCACATTTCTTGACCCTGACTCATTTAATTTGCAACTGGAAAATTTTCTCTCTTAATTTTCATGAAATATTTCTTTTTCCTCACCCCATTTCCCGCATTCTTGTGAACAACCTGTTTCTTTGTATATCTATATCTCCTTTTCTGCTGTGTTATTTTCATTTGTTTTAAATTACAAATATGAGTAAAATCATATATCATATGTCATTCTATTTCTGAATTATTTCACTTAACATATTACTCTCTTGGTCTACAAATTTGTTGCAAATGAAAAAATTATTCTTTTTATAGCTGAGTAATAACCCATTGGAATTTTATCTGTGTGTGTGCATATATATATACATATATATTTATATATATACATGTAAATATAGATTAATCAATAAAATCAAAGATAAAAATATAGCTGTGTAGATATATATATTATAAACACACATTATCTTTATCCATCATCTATTGATGAGCAATTAATTTGCTTCTATATCCTGTCTATTGTATATAATGCTGCAGGGAATATATGTTTGAATTTATCTTTTCTGGTTAGTGTTTTTATTTTCTTGGAATAAGTATCCAGATATGGAAATGTTGGATTATATTTCATTTTTAATTTTTAGAGAAAACTGCATACCGTTTTCCACAGTGGCAGCACAAATTTACATTCACTCCAGCAGTGCCTAAGGGTTGTTTTTCTTACATCCTCACCAACACTTATATTTGTTACCTTTTTTATTATATTCTTTCTGACAGGGCTGACATAAACTCTCATTGTGTTTTGGACTTGCATTCTTCTGATGATTAGTGATGTTGACCGGTTTCATATGCCTGTTGGTTACCTTTTCCCCACTGTATATTCATTATTTGTAATGGTCTAAATGACCATAACTGTCTGATTTCATTTTTAGGCATTCTTTGTGTGCCATTATTCCCTTTGTTCTGTGCCACTACCAAATTCTTTTTATTACTGTAGCTTTGTATTATAGTTTTAAATCAGGGAAAGTGATACATCCTCTTTGTTGTTTGTAAAATAAATTTGTATTTATGATTTGTTTTTTTCTTTTGTTATTTGTCTTAGTGATTTCAACAATTTTGTGTTTACATGTAAATTTTAAAATTATTTATTGTAAATTATGAAAATGCCCTTGGTATTTTGATAGGCACTGAATTTAATTAGTGTATTTTCTTTGCTAATACTGTCATTTAAACAATATTATTACCTCATCAATGAACAGAATATATACTTTCATCTGTTTGCATTATCTTCAATTTCTTTTATAAATATTTCATAGTTTTCTGTGTACAGTTCTTTTACCTCCTTGATTGGATATATTTCCAGGTTTAATTTTTTTGTAATGCAACTCTATGTGAGACAGTTCCCTCACTTTCTCTATCTGTTAGCTTGTTGTTAGTGTGCAGAAATGCAAGATTTCTGTATGTTAATTTTACAATATGAAATTTTATCAAATGCATTGATAAGCCCTAGTAGTTTTGAGGTGCCATCTTAAGGATTTCTGTTTAAAGTATGTCATCTGCAATCAGATACTTTTATTCCTATTCTAAATTAGCCATATTTTATTTATATTTATTTTGGATAACTATGGCTAGAATTTCCAATACTATTCAGAATAAAAGTTGAAAGAGTGTGCATTCTTGTCTTTTTCCTGTCCATAAAGGAGATGATTTCAGCTTTTAATCAGTGAGTGTCATGTTAGCTGAGTTCTTGTCATATATGATCTTATCTGTGTTGAGGTATGTTTCCTCATGCCCAATTTGAGGAGAAACTTACTCCTAAATAGATACTGAATATTTCAAAACATTTTATGACTCTTTTGAAGTGAGCATATTATTTTTTTCTTCAATTTGTTAGTGTGGTGTATCATATTAAATAATTTGTGGGTAATGAATCGCTTTTGCATCCCTTGAATAAAATGGACTAATCATACTGTATAATCCTTTTACTGTATTTTTTTCATTGCTAACATTTTAGTGATGATTTTTACACCTATGCTTATCAGTAGTATTTAACCTGTAATTTTTTGAGGTATTTGTTCCAGTTTTAATAGTAGTGTGATACAGAAAGTTGGGGTAGGAAGCCTTCCTTCCTCTACAAATTTTTGGAATTCTCTGAGAAGTATAGGTGATAGCTCTTCTCTAATTGTTTGTCAGAATTCACCTGTGAAGCTGTCTAGGCCTGGAATTTTGTTTCTTGGAAGATTTTGTTTAATTACTTATTCAAATTCATTAGTGATAATCTGTTCATATTTTCTCTTTCTCATTCCATCCTGGAGATTATGTCTTTTTAAGAAATTGTCCATTTCTTCTTGAGTTTCCATTTTATTGACATATAATTTGTTGTATCTTCTTATAATGTTTTGTATTTCTTTGATATAAACTGTAACTTCCATTTATTTATGAGCTTATTTATCTGTATTCTGGTTTTACTCATGAGTCTGGTTAAATTTTATCAATTTTATCTATCTTTCAATGGCCATTATTTAGTATGATTGAATGTTTCTATTTTTAATCCTTTTATTCGTGTATCTTATGATCTTTCAGCTGTCTTTCCTTCTACTAACAAGTTTGTTTCATATTTTGCTACATCATCTGTTTGTACGATTATGTTATGAGAGAGATGTTTCTTATTTGAATAAGTGGGATTATTTTGCTATATTCATCCCTATTAATACTGCTTTTGCTATACCCCATGGACTTTGTTTTTGTTGTCATTTTCTTTATATATATTTCCTTTGATTTATACAGCAATCCATTGGTTGTATAATATTGTATGATTTATAATCTAAATTTTAGTATTTTTCTTTTGTTTTTTCCTTTAGAAAATTTCTATTCTCCCAGAATCCATATGTTTCTTCACAAAACAAGGAGAAAAATAATAATATTCAAAATCAGAAGACACAAATTTTCTAAAATTATTTTTGAAAAATGAACAATGCTGTGGGTATTACCCTCCCTGACTTTAGAACATATTACAAAGCTACAGTATTCAAAACATCAAAATTTATCACTAAAAGACACATATAGATCAATGGAACAATATAAAAAGTCCAGAAATAAACCCACACACATATGGTCAATTAGTTCACAATGAAGGAGGAAAGAGTATACAATGGAAAATTGGCAATCCCTTCAACAAGTAGTTCTGGGAAAACAGGACAGTACATGTAAAAAGAAGATGTATGAGCACTTCCTTCCATAGAATACAAAAAAAAAATGGATTAATTTCCTTAATGCAAAACCTGAAACTATACAATTTCTGACCAAGAACATGAAGAGAACTGACTTTGAGATAAATGATAGCAATATTTATTTTTGATATGTCTCCTAATTTAAAAAAGGAAAATTAATAATAGTTTTAAGTTTACTAAGGAAAAATTAGATGTTCTCCGTGATACAGGGATTCTACTTCTTGTATAAGTGTGAAGTGCAAAACCGTTTTCAGAGCAAAGGAAACCTTCTACAAGAAATATAACAACACAGAGAATAGAAGGAAAAACTTCAGACAATGAGACCAAGATGGTGTTAATAGCCATAATATATATGTAGCATATTAGACCCAATATTTTAAAACACATGCCCCATCTTAAAAACAGTTTAAGGGTCTTCATGTAAACTTTTCAAAAACAGACATGTGGATGATTTTCATGCACATAAAAAGAAACATAATGTTGCTATTCATAAGGGAATCATAAATCAAAACCAGAATGAAATATAATCTCACAGCAACCAAAATGGCTATTAGAAAAGTCTTCAAATGACAACCATCAAAGGATAAAATGGAACCCAGGTACACTGTTGGTGGAAATAAAAATTGATGCATCCACTTGTATAAAAGTATAAACAGTGCACAAATAACTAGAAATAGAAGCATTATATGTTGCAGCAATTCCAGTTTTTGGTATAAATCTGTAAAAACATGAAAACATTAACTTTAAAGGATATATTACCCCCAATGTTCTTTACATCATCATTTATAATAGCCAAGGATAGATGCACAAATCAACTGCCCATCAAGAGATGATTGGCTGAAGTAGATGTGAGATATAGATAACATAATAAATAGTCATTGCCTTATCAAAAATAAAATTCTTCAAATTGGAACAATGTGACTGGACCCAGAGAGTGTTGTATATATGAAAATAAATCATACAGACAAAAACACTTTAAGTTATAACTTACATGAGAAAATTAAAGATATAAGTGTAATAATCATAAAGAAACAATAACATAATCACATATATATGTGTACTGTTCCAAATAGTGGTTTCCTTTGGGGACAGACAAGAAGGATGGGGAAGACAGAAATATGCAAGCTACTAGTTATAAATTAGAGGAGCAACAGTGCTATATTTACAGCACAGAAATATTTTAATAATTTAAATGATTTTAAAGAAATTATAGGCATATATTTTAGTAAAATGTGCGTGTATGTGGGAAAAATATTGAAGAAAAGAACCCAGGAAAATAAAATATTTTGTAGTACTATGACATTAAGGGGGGTGATTTGTTCAATTTCTTTATTCTTCTTATAATGTCCTTATTATAATTTAAGCATTTAAATGTAAAAGTATATACTTTGAAAAAAGTGACATAAGTTTAAATTATTTCTGTCTCTCCCCTTAAATCTACAGTCAGTAAAACGTTCACATCTCAACAAAAATAACTACAACACAAAACAATACTCCAGAACGCATATGTACAGCTGACGTTTGGTGGGCTAAAACACATAAAGGAGGCTCTACTGAGGGAAGAGAAGATTTGGTGCCTGCAACCAAGGACCACTGACTAGGATATCTGAGCCTACAGGTTCAGAGAACCCAGTAGAAACAGGGTCTCAGTAGTTCAAACAGCTTCAGCCTCAAACTGCACCAGTACTCATGGTCACAGGTAACTAGGAGGGAGCCACAATGGAGACAGAAATTCCATCCTTCAGACACTCAGACATTCATGATATTGTCCTAACTCCCAATTCATATTGGTGGAGACAAGTTACCTTGCAAAACTGGTCATGGGAAAGGCACTTGCCTGATTCCAATTACCCACCTGTCTTTGCATGTTTCCTCAATGTGTACACTGAGTCTCAAGGCATATCAGATAAAAGGAAGTGTTCACCATACCAGTGACAAGAGTGGCATTAACTACCGGAGAATTCTAAGAAGTGACAATGAAAGCACATCTTTTATCCAGACAGTAGCGACTGGAAAGTGCCATATTGAAATATTATCAGAGGTAGCTCAGGTAAGTAAAACCAAAAATTGTGCAATATTGCAAACTACCAGAAAACAAAAGCAAGGTCTTCAACTCCCAATCTGTTATTTAGTGTCATCAGAGCAGTAAATTACCAAGACCATGACCAATCACAGTAAAATTATAGGGCATGGTAACATACAGATACACAGACACAGACACCAAAACAGACACAGTCACACACGAGCACATACACGCACACACACACAATGTCAACCCTGCAGCAAACTTAAAGTCATGGTATAGTGCCATATAATTAATAGAGACTCCAAATAGGTGTCATACAGAATCTCAATACATAAAACAAAACTCAGATATAAGTTTAGTGAGCTTAGGAATAAATTAAATGCTGATAAGCAATACATTACCAAAGAGACTGAAACTATAAAATAACCAAACATAATTGGAGGACGAGATGAACTCAAAAACTGAGACGAAGAATGCAACAGAAAGCACTGGAAGCAGACTGCCTATGTGGAAGAGAATTTACCAAGCTGACCAATACAAAACTAGAAATGATAGAGGAGGGCAGAGATACAAGATATTAAAAAGTGAGGAAATTCTACAATAGCCATCAGACTTCTTCAGGAAATGCACTTTAGTGTGAAATCCTGGAGGGAGAAGAAAGTTAGAATGTAGCTGATGGTTTATTTAAAGAAGTAATAGTTGATAACTTCCCAAACCTGTGTAAGGAACTGATATACAAGTCCGTGAGCCAACAAAACACCAATAACTTTAAGGCAAAGAGACCTTCAAGATACGTCAGATGCAAATTGACAACTCAATGACAGAGGAAAATTTTAAACGCAGCCAAAAAATATTATAATAATCTACAAAGGAACCTCATTAGGCTTTCAGCAGATTTCTCAGCAGAAAACATTGGCCAAGGGTAAATAAAATGACATTTTCAAACTCCTGAAATAATAAACCTCTCACCCAAGAATACCCTACCTTGCACAGTTATCATTTAGGTATAAAGTGAAAATAAAGTCTTTACCAGACAAAAAAAACCTGAATGAGATGAAAAAAACAAAACTGAGACACCTTATACGGGGTGCAGAAAAGAGCTCTACTAAGAAAAATAAGAGAGCAAAAATATGCAAAACATTGAACAAAATGCTAAGTAGACACCATGAGAAATTTGCAACTGTTTCTTTGGGTATGTTTTTAAAAGCTTCTCTACTATATGTATTCAAGAAAGAAAAATAGGAAATCAGGGGCAATAAATATATATACATCAATCTGGTAACAACTTCACAAGAATAAATGAACTAATTTGAGACAGTAATATTAAAAGTTAAAGAGTAAAAATAAATCAATATTAAAGGAAGCTGCTATCAGGGGAAAAAGGGCTAAATTATACATGAGATGTTTTATTTTTAATTGAAGTACAGTTGATGTAGTATATTGTGCAGTTTCAGATGTACAGTTAAGGGATACCAACCTCTTTGTGGATAATATTGCATTATAAATTATGACAATACTTTTAACATTAAATTATTCTAAGTTATTGTGTATAATTCCCTGATCTATACAGATTATCTTGTTGCTTCTCTCCTTTATGTATTCTGTATTATATCCCTCAATATCGTACCATAAAATTGCACTTCCCTTCCACTTTGGTAAAGATAAATGTTTTCCCATATATTTCAGTCTGCTTCAGTCTTGTCTATCTAATCTCTCTTTCTTTCTACCATATCTCTATCAATCATTCAATCACTCAATCAATCATTCAATCACTCAATCAATCTGTCTATCTGTCTATCTATCTATCTATCTATCTTTCTATCTATCTATCTATCTCTCTATCATTTATTATCCTTCTATCTATCTATTTATCTGCCATCTATCAATAGATAGCTATAGATAGATTTACATAGATATCTGTTATTCTTTAGATTCCAAACATAAATTATATTATATAGTTTTGTCTTTGTATAAGTTACTTCATTAAGCACATTATTTACTAGGTCCTTTCATGACGTTGAAATAGCAATGTGTTATACTATTTCATGGCTGCATTTTATACCATTGCATATTTATAGAAATATCATATCTTCTTAATTCCATAGTCTACTGTGGACTCTTGGATTGCTTCCCTGTCTTGCATATAATTAACAGTGCTGTTTTGAACATTGATTCTTCTCAATTTAGGGTGTTTTCCCCAGATTTTTCTGAGGAGAGTTATTAATGTTTCATATGGTATTTGTCTTTTAGGTTTAAAGAAATCTGACTATTGTTTTCCATAGAAGTTGTTCAAATTTACATTCCTACCAAGAGAATTCAAGAGATTTCTTACCTCCACATGGTCTCCAACACTTTCTATTTGTAGACTTTTAGATAATAGCCATTTGAGAAGTGTGAAGTGATACCTCTTTGTTGTTTTGTTTTGTAATTACCTAATAATTAGTAATTTTGAGCAATTTTATCACTTGCTTGTTGCTCATCTTTATGTTTTCATTGGAAAAATATTAGCTCAGTTACTCTGCCCTTGTTTTTGATTGGGTTTTTGCCTTTCATATTGAGTTGTGTAACCTAAATGTATGTTGCATCTATTTACCTACATCTATTAAACCCTGGTCATTTGCATTGTTTACCGATATGTTCTCCAATTACACAGGCAGCGTTTTCATTTCATTGATTGTGTCCTTAGCTGTGCAGAAGTTTTCAAGTTTGTTTAGGTCCCACTTGCTTATGTTTGCTTTTATTTCTTTTACCTATGGAGACTGATATAAGAAAATATTCCTATGATATATATCCAATAGGGTATCACCTATATTCCCTTCTAGCAGTTTTATAGTATCAGGTCTTATATTTAGGTCCTTAATACACTTGGAGTATATTTTTATATATGATGTCAGGGAATGCTCTAATTTCACTGTTTTACATGTAGATGTCCAGCTTTCCCAACACCATCCATTGACGTGACATTTTATCCATTGTGTACTCTTGCCTCTTTTATCATAGATTCATTACTCATAGGTGTGTGGAATTATTTCTAGACTGTTTTTATTGATTATATCTCTGTGCCAATTCCATGCTGTTTTTATTCCTGTAGGTTTGTAGTATAGTAAGATATCTGGGAGGGTAATATCTACAGATTTGTTGTTTTTCTCAAGATCATTTTGGCAATTTTTAATGGTTTCATGTAAAACAGTTATTTTTTCCTACTTCTACGAAAAACACTATAGCTATCTAACAGGAATTTGCTTAAATCTGCAGGTTTCTTTGTGTAGTACGACTATGTTAACAATACAAACTCTTTCAATCCAAGAGCACAAGACATATTTCCATTTCTTTGAATAATTTTTAATTTCTTTGTCAATGTTTTATAATTTTCAGTGTGTAGACCTTTCCCATATGTGGTTACATTTATTCCAAGATATTCGAGGGGATGGGATTTTAAATAGTATTGCTTTCAACGTCCATTTTAGGGTATCTCATGATTAATGTGTAGAAATGCAAGAGACTTCTTTACATTAATCTTGTACCCTGCTCCTTTGCTGAAATTATTTATTATTCATAATAGGCAGTGTGGATCCATTAGGACTCTATGCAGATTGTTATGTCATCAGTACTGGCGACAGTTTTGCCTCTTTCTTTCCATTTTGCATTTCTTTTACTTCCTTTTCTTTTCCTCTTCCTTTATTGTTTAACTGTGGAACAGAAATGGTGAGAGTAGGAGCCCTTATATTTTACCCTAATTTACCCAGAAGGCTTTCAGCTTTTCCCCTTGAGAATTATAAATTGTTTTAAATGGCCTTTATTATACTGGGAGATGTTCCCATTATACTCACATCCATGAGAGTTCTGATCATGAATGTATGTTGAATTTTGTCAAATGCTTTTTCTGTGTGTATTGACATGGTCCTGTGAATTTTGTCCTTCTTTTGTTAGATATGTGTCATGCTGATTGACCTGTGTATGTTGAACCATCCTTGTGATTCTGGAAGGAATCCAACTGATCATCGTGTATAATCCTTTCTATGTATTGCTGGATTAATTTGTTGATGTTCTTTTGAGGATTTTTGAATGTATATTCATCAAGGATATTGGATTTTCATTTTTTTTTTTTGGTAGTGTCTTTGGTTTTGTTATCAGGGTAATGGTGGCCTTATAGAATAAATCTGGGAATTTTCCTTCCTCCTGCATTTTTTGAAAGAGTTGGTGGGAAAGAGGTTTCAGTGAAGGCACCCAGGCATTTTGTTCAAGGGGTGTTTTTAAAATTAAAGATTTTATTTAACTTATACTGATTCTGCTTTTCAAGTTTTCTTTTTTGTCTTTATACAGTGTTTGTAGGCTACACGTTTCTAGAAATGTATCCATTTATTTAAGGTTGTCCAGTTTTTTGTCACATAACTTCTCACAGTGCTTTCATAATCTTTTTTTGTATTTCTGTAATATCAGATGTTATTTCTACTATTTCATTTCTTATTTTGTTTGGGTCCATTCTGTGTATTTCTTGATAAGTCTGGCTAAATGCTTACCAGGTTGTTAATATTTTTAAGAAAAAAAACTCTTGATTTTAGGACATTTAATTTATTTTTTGATTTTTATTTCATTTATTTTCAAAGTACTCATTAAAGAATTCTTATTCTAATGCCTTTGGGTTTTGCTTGTTTTTATATCAAGTAATTTTGGGTGTTATGCTTGGTCCTTTGTGTCAGGTTTTTCTTGTTCCTTGTAAAAGGCCTTAATTGTTCTAAACTTACTTGATAGATTTGTCTTTGCTGCATCCCGTACATTTTATGAAGCTGTGTTTTCATTGTAATTTGTCTCTAGGTATGATTTTATTACCCCTTTGATTTCATAATTGACCTTGTTTTATTTTTTTAAAGGGTGTGGTTTAATCTCATGTTTGTGCTTTTCCTGTTCTTCTTTCTAGAGTTGATGCATTTTTTCATAATTATGAGTATGAAAAAATACTTGCTGTAATCTATATTTGCTTAAAGTTCCTGAGGCACTTTTCATGACATAATTTGTGGTTAATTCCTTAGATAACATCCTGTACACACTTGAAAAGTTTATGTGTTCTGATTTTCTGATGCTGTGACCAATAAACCAGTTAGGTTCAAATGATCTAATTTACTATTAAGACCTCTGCTTCCTTACAGATATTCTTTCTGGTTGAACTGGCCTTCAGAATAAAGAGGTGTTAAATTCATCTACTATTATTGTTTTATAATCAGTTAATTCCTTCATGTCTACTAATATGTCTTTATATAATTTGGATCTATGGTGTTGGGTCCATATATAATTTAATGAGTGTAATACCCTATTTTAATATTGATCTCTTTTTCATTATATAATCTCATATTTATCTTTCATTGTGGCCCTTATTTTGAAACGTATTTTGTATGAGTTGATCATTGCAATATGCACTTTCTTGTAATTTCCATGAAATATCTCTTCCATCTATTTCCAGGCTGTGTTTATCTTCCACCATAAAGTGAAACTTTTTGGGGGCAGAGGCCAAGATGGTGGATTAGAAGGATGCTCGTTACTCACCATTTCCCACAAATGCACCAAGACTCACACACACAGACCTACTCAGCGAAGCAGAGAACATGCAGAACTTTGCCAGAACATTGTCCTCTTCACTATGTAAACATGTGGAAAAGCTGCTAGGAGAAAAGGAAGAAAGAAAGAAGAAAAGGCAAAACAGAGGGGGTCAGGTCCCCCAGGGAGGGAGCTGCAAAGAAGGGCTGGTGCTCATTCACTGGGTCTCCCCTCTCCAACTGAGAATTCAGAAGGATGGAGGGTGAGCCTCCAAGGCTTGGGTCTGTACAGAGTATAAGTAGGCTGACAGAACTAAGTTAAACAAGCAGAGACACCCAGATCAAAATGCAGCCCGGAAGCTGCGGGCAGGTCCATGCTGCACAAGCTGGGTGGTAGATGGGAATGGCTGCACTGTGGCAGCCAGGGGAAATGGAGGGGGCTGTGTGCCATGGCTGTGGGTGCACAGGGCAGAAAAATCTAGGCCCTCCATAAAACAATAGGGCAGATGTGCCCTGTGTGGGGAAGGGTGCATAACCATGTCTGAAAACCCACAAAAGTTTCTAGGTGAAGATAACTGGGGATCAGATACAGCCACCATACCCTCTGGTACTCTGCACCCAGGCAACAGTGGGGGAAAAATCTGCATGCACCTCTGAGTACATAGCAACCTTAAGGGCTAGACGGAGACTTCTTTACAGCCTGAGGCAGATAGGACACTTCTGTCCTGGTTCCTCAGAAAACTTGCTTCACCAAGACAAACAAGGAGCTGGGATTTGGGCCAGACCAGGGACAGGGCTGTTCCTCTGTCTTCCCGGAGCCAACTTCTGGTGTGCAAACCCGAGGCAGACAGTACAGTGACACAGAGCAGTGAAGTGACCAGCACCCTGAGGGGGAGTGTGGCCCCTCACTTTTTGGGCTGGACCACAGCCCCTGAACATGGTGCCAGGAGATGGTTTGATGCCCACTTCTGCCTGGTCAGTCTGGAACAGCTGACTGCAGCATCTGGCAGGAGAGTGACAAACCAGCCCAAGTCAAAGAGAGCTGCTCCAGATGCAATGTTGGGGGTAAGAGCTTGCCGACAGACACTGGTAGCAGCAGAGTGAGGGCTCCAATGGAGGGCCTCTGATAAAATGAAGATGAGATTCCAAAACAGGATGAATACAGAAAGATTTCACATTAAATATACACAGTCACCAGGAGGACACGGACCACCCCAAAGTTTTAATCTGTTTTTAACTGTTCCATTTTATATTAACCTCTTAATTTTTACTTCTAAGGCAATTATGTACACACCCATTTTAATCCCTTTGAAATTTTTAAAAAATAATTTTATTATTATTGTTTTTCAAAACTCTGCTTCAACTTGATCTTCTATTATGAATTATACAATGTCTTCAAACTTTTGTTTATCACTTCTTTAAAATTCTGTCTCTCTCTCTCTTTTTTTTTCTAAGTTGTATTATCACATAGACATTAGGTAGACAAACTCCTTTAAGACCACATTAGATAACTGATACTCCATACACCACAGTGCCAGAGAGGTAGGAGCAAGATGAACAAGCAGAGAAACCATTCCCAATTAAAAGAACAAAAGAAATTCCCTGAAAGAATGATCAGTGAAATAGACATCGATATCCTACTAGATCAGGAGTTCAGAAGAGGAGTGATCAAATGACTGAAGGAAATAAAGTATTTAGAGATACAAAATATGTCAAAAATGAAATGGAAGCTATAAAGAAGAAATGAGTAGAATATGTAAACTCGTTGACTGAGATGAGGATTGATCTAAAGGTGTTGCAATGTTGACTAGATAACGCAGAGGAAAGAATTAGTGACTTAGAGGACAGGACAATTGACAGCACCCAATTAGAAGAGCTACAAGAGAAACAATGAGAAACAAATGGAAAAAGCATAAGGAATATATGGGATAATAGAAAGCATGCCAATCTTGGCATGATACAAGTTCCAGAATGGGGGAAAGATTAAAGGGGATTGCTAAGGTGTTCATAGAAATAATGACCGAGAACTTCCCAAATTTAAATAAGGAATCAGATATCCAAGTATAGGAAGCTCAGAGTGTCCCCAAAAGGAAGAACCCAAATACACCCACACCAAGACATATAATTAAGTTGGCCATAGAAAAGGATAAAGGAATGATCCTAAAGGCAGTAAGAGAATAGCAAAGAGTGAGTTACAAGGGAATCCCCATAAGGCTCCCAGCTGATTTCACTACAGAAATACTACAGGCCAGAAGGTACTGGCAAGATATATTCATAGTCCTGAATGAAAAAAATGCTATATCGTAGGATACTTTAACCAGCAATGGTATCCTTTCTGGTAGAAGGAGATATAAAGTTTTCACAGACAAGAAAAAGCTACAAGATTTTAGCAATACTAGACCCATGCTAAAAGAAATATTGAAAGGTATACTCTAAAATCAAAAGAAGTAGGATACTGCAGGAATGTTAAACACACAGCTGGAAAGGTGATAACTCATTAATCATAACTAAATTAAACATAAAATTTTTAAAAAAGACATATAAATAATTGAGAGTGGGAGAGAGAGGCAGGAAAATAGAGAATTTTTTTGTCTTTCTTTTAAAATTTTTCTTTCTCAGTAGAATGGGTTTGAGATCTTGTTACTATCAGTTTAATAAAAGCAGTTATAATAATGGTATAAAAGACTTCTATAAAAGGGTAACAAAAAGACAAAAACATATCAGGGAGTCAGTGAAACTAAATAAAATTCATGATAATTCAAAGGAAAATGACCAAACCATAAAAGGAAGATGAAATGAACAAAGAGGAAATATCAAATCAACTGCAAAGATAAGGTCAAAATGGCAATAAATAAAAACATATCATCGATTATTGTAAATTTAATGGACTAAATGTTCCAGTCAAATGTCATTGAGTGGCAGGCTGCATAATAAAGCAAGAACCTTCAATATGCTGCATACAAGAGACCCACTTCAGGGAGAAGCATACATATAGATTGAGAGTGAAAGGATGGAAAAGGGTATTCCATACAAATGGAAAAGCCAAAAAAGCAGGTGTTGCAGTACTGATTTCTGACAAAAGAGTCTTTAAAACATAGGCCATAAAGAAAGATAAAGAAGGACATTTTATAATAATTGAAGGAGTGATACAAGATGAGGATAGCACACCCGTTAATACATATGCACCAAATAGAAGAGCACCTAAGTACATAAAATAATTACTAACAGATGTAAAGGGGATTGTGATGGGAATCTAATCATAGTTGGAATTTACAACACTGAATTAACATCACTGGACCTATCACTGAGACAGAAAATGAATAAGGCAACAGAGAAGTTAAAAAATACAATAGAAATATTACACTTTGTGGATATTTTCAGAGCATTGCCCCCCCCACAAATTAGTATATACATTCTTTTCAAGTACACATGGGACATATTCCAGGATTCATGATGTACTTGGGCACAAAAGAACCTCAGCAATTTTAAGAAGATAGAAATTACCTCAAGCATCTTTTCTGAACACAATGCCATGAAGCTAGAAATCAACAACAGAGAAACAAATGAGAACAAAAGGAAAACATGGGGAGTTAACAATATGTTACTAAAAAACGAATGAGTCAAAGAAGAAATCAAAGCTGAAATGAAAAAGAACCTTGAGACAAAAGAAAGGAAAGCAATACCACACAAAATTTATGGGACACAGCAGAAGCAGTGCTGAGAGGGGAGTTTATAGCCATACAGGCCTTCCTCAAAAAAGAAGAACAATCACAAATTAACAATTTAACCCACCAGCAGAATGAACTAGAAAAAGAAAAACAAGAAACCCCAAAGGGCAGCAGAAGGAAGGAAATCATAAATATTAGGGAGGAAATAAACAAAATAGAGATTCGAAAAATAATTGGAAAAAAATCAACCATTCCAAAAGCTGGTTTTTTGAAAAAGTAAGTAAAAGCAACAATCCTCTGTCCAAACTCAAATAGAAGAAAAGAGAGGGAGCAGAAATTATCAAAATAAGATAGAATGGAGAAATTACAACAAATAAAATACAAATACAGTATGTCATACGAGAATATTATGAAAAGTTTATGGAAACAAACTGGATAAACTAGAGGAGATGGAAAGTTTTCTGGAAACATACTGTCCACCAAGACTGATTCAAGACATAACTGATCCCTTGAAAATGCAGAGCACTAGAAATTAAATCAAAATAGCAATATAAAGCCTCACTAAAAATAACAGTCCAGGACCGGATGGCTTCACCGAGGAATTCTACCAAATATAGAAAGAAGAACTCATACCAGTTTTTCCCAAACTCTTCCAGAATAATGAAAAAGAAGGAGTACACCCAAAGTCATTCTGTGAAGCCACAATCACCCTGATACCACAACAAGGCAAAGACACTACCAAACAAGAGAATTATAGGTCAATATCACTGATGAATACAGACACCAAAATCCTCACCAAAATAGTAGCAAGCAGAATCCAACAACACAGAAAAAAGATTATACACCATGACCAAGTTGGGATCATGCCAGGGACACAGGGGTGGTTCAACATATGCAAATTAATCAATGTAACACAGCACATCAACAAAAGAAAGTAGCAAATCCACATGATCATCTCAATAGATGCAGGAAAATCATTTGATAGGATTCAACACACACTTATGATAAAAACTCTCACCAAAGTGGGCATAGAGGCAACATAACTCAGCATCATGAAAGCTATAGATAACAAACCTACAGCTAGTATAGTACTCAATGATGAGAAAGTTAAAACCTTCCCACTAAAATCTGGGACAAGGATGCACAGTAACACCACTCCAACTCAATATAAACTTGGAAGACCTAGCCACAGCAATCAAACTAGAGAGAGAAGTAAAAGGGATGCAAATTGGAAAGGAAGAGGTAAAATTATAACTATATGCAGATAATATGTTATTATATATCGAAAACCCTGCAAGATCCAGACAAAAATTACTACAACTGATGGAATAATTCAGCAAGGTAGCAGGTTACAAGATTAAGGTTCAAAAATCAGTGATATTTCTTTACACTAATGATTCAGATAATACTATAGAGCTACAGTCATCATGACAGCACTGTATTGGTAGGAAAACTGACATATAGGCCAATGGAATACAACAGAGAGTCCAGAAATAAACCACAAAATTTTGGTCAATTAATCTTTGACAAAGGAGGCAAGAAAATACAATGGAAAGGAGACAGACTCTTCAGCAAATGATGTTGGGAAAACTGGACAGCAGTATGTAAATCAATGAAGCTAGAACACTCTCAATGAAGCTAGAACACCATACACAAAAATCTCAGAATGGATCAAAGACTTAAACATAAGACTAAATACAATAAACTTCCTAGAGGGAAATATAGGCAAAACACTATCTGATATAAGTCTCGAAAATTTTCTCATAGAAAAAATAAAAGCAAGAATAATCAAATGAGACCTAATGAAACTTACAAGCTTCTGCACAGTAATGAAACCAGAAGTAAAACAAAAACACAACCTACGGAATGAGAAATAAAATTTGCATATGAAACCAACAAAGGCTTGATCTTTAGAGTATATATGCAGCTCATTCAACTGAATAAGAAAAAATAAAAAAAACAATCAAAATGGGCAGAAAACCTAAACAAGCAATTCTCCAAGGAAGACATACAAATAATCAAAAGGCACATCAAAAAATGCTCAATATCACTGATTATCAGAGAAATGAAAATCAAAACTACAGTGAGGTATCACCTCACACCAACAACGACAAGAACAACATTAAAAACGACAGAATCCTCTTAGCAAATTAGTATTCAGGAAATATATGTCAACATAACTAAAGTCATTAATTACAGACCTACAGACAACATAATATGCAAAAGTGAAATACTGGAAGCCAAATTAAGGAATAAGACAAGGATGCCCACTCTCACCATTTGTATTAAACACAGTACGTGAAGACCTAGCAACAGAATTCGGACAAGAAAAAAAGTTATTCATGTTGGATTCAATGTCATAAGTCTGTTATTATTTTAGATGACATGATAATCTATATAGAGAACCCTAAAGATTCTCCACACCAAAACAACTAAAACTAATAAAGACATTTAGCAAAGTAGCATGGTTCATGATTAATATACAATAACTGTCACATTTCTTTACACTAAGAATGAAATATTCATAATTTTAAAAAATCCATATGAAATCAGATCAAAAAATGATAAACCTATGAAAAAACCAAGATAATAAAATCAATAGGACACTGATAAAGAAATTTGAAGATGATGCAAAGAAATGGAAAAAAATCTCATGGTCTTAGTTTAAAGGAATTTATATTGTTAAAATATTCATACTACAAAAGATGTCTACAGATATAGAGATTCAGATTGAACTACATGATATTTTCCACAGAACTAAAAACAGTCCTATGATTTGTATGGAACTGCAAAAGAACCAGAACTGCAAAAGTAACAATGAGGAAAAAGAACAAAGTTGGATGCATAGCCCATAACCCTCCCAGATCTCAGACTATATTACAAAAATACAGTAATCAAAAGAGCACAATGCTGGAAAACAAAGAAATATCTATATCACTGGAACGGAACACAGAGACAGAAATAAAAATCACACCTATGTTCAACTAAACTATGACAAAGGAAACAAAATTATACAATGCCTAAAAGACAGTCATCATCAAGTGATGTTAAGAAAGCTAGACAGCTACATGTAAATCAATGAAATTAGAACACTCCCAGAAGAGGCAAGATGGCGGAGTAGAAGGACGCTCGTAAGTCACCATCTCCCACAAATACAGCAATACCCACATCTACAGACCCACTCAGCCAACCAGAGTGCCTGCGGAAATCCGACAGAACATCGCCCTCTTCAAAAGATATAGACGCCAAAAATCTGGTAGGGGAAAAGGAAAAAAGAAAGAACAAAAGGCAAAGCAGCACGGGACGGGTCCCGCGGGGAGGGAGCGGCAAAGGAGGGCAGGAGCTCGCTCACTGGGTCTCCCCTCTCCAACTGAGAGGCCAGCGGGACGGAGGGGGAGCCTCTGAGGCTCGGACCTGTACAGAGTAGACCTTGTCTGACAGAACTAAGTTAAACGGGCACAAAGCGTTCTCCCGACACCCAGACTGAGACGCGGGCAGGCAGCGGTGGGCAGGGCCAGGCTGCACAAGCCGGGCGGAGGACGGGGGCGGCTGCACGGAGGCAGCCCCTGGGAACTGCAAGGGGCTGGGGGCCGTGGCTGTGGGTGTACAGGACAGAACAACCTGGGCCCTCTAAAACGGCAAGATTGATGTGCTCTCGGGGGAAGGGCGCCTACCCCCATCTCTGAAAACCCGCAGAAACTTTTCAGGGGAAGAGAGGTGGGGCTCAGGCACAGCCGCCATATTCTCCGGTGCTGAACCCTCAGGAGGGGGCGGGGGCGAACCCTTCATCCGCATTGAAGGGTTTAGCAGCCTCAAAGGCCAGACTGAGACTCGCCTACAGCCCGGGGCAGATAGGATCCTTCCATCCTGGACCCTCAGAGAACTTGCTCCACAAAGACAAACAAGCAGCTGGGTCTTGGCTCGGAGCAGGGATGAGGCTGTCCCTCAGTCTTCCCTGAGCCACCCACGGAGCGCCGACCAGGGCGGAGCGCGCAGCCGCACAGAGCAGCGGAGCTACCAGCGGCGCAGGTAGAGGGAGAGCAGCCCCCGCCTGTCGGGCAAGAACACAGCCCCTGACTGAAGTGCTGGGAGGGGGCACGACCCGCCCTCATACCTGTACAGTCTACAACATCTGACTATGGCATCCGGAGGGGCAGTGACCCGCCCGCCCACAGCAGAGGAAAGCTGCATCTGACCCTGTGTTAGGAGGAGGAGCGATCTGCTTGCTGACAGGTGCTGGGAGCAGTACAGAAGAGGGCGCCAACAGAGGGCTTATGAAAACAAGCTGAGCTACCAAAACAGGACGAAGACAGAAAGACTTCACATTAAAAGCACACAGACTCCAGGAGAACACCGACAACCCCCTTTTTTTTAAATCTGTTTTTACCTGTTCTATTTTCAATTACACCCTTAATTTTTACTTCTTAATTCATTTCTATTTCTCTTGGGTTTTGATGTCCTGTTATTGATTAGACACAGGTTTCAAATATATCTATTCATTTCCCCACCGCTTCTTTTTTTTTTTTAGGTTTTAAAAGGACGTCTCAACCCGATTAATACTCTGCTTCACCTTGCTCTTCTATTATTCATTATACACTGTTTTCAAACCCTCTCTCTCCCTTCTTTTAAAAATCTTTCTCTCTCTCTCTTATTTTTTTTCTTTTTTTCTAAGTTCTATTCCTAAATAGGCACTAGACAGATAAAATCCTTAAGATCCAAAATAGACAACTGATACTCAATAAAGCACAATACCAGAGAGGTATGAGCAAGATTAAAAAGCAGAGAAACCTTTCCCAATTAAAAGAACAAGAGGAATCCCCTGAAAGAAAGATCAATGAACTAGACATTGATAGCCAACTAGATCAAGATTTCAAAAAAGGATTGATCAAATTGCTGAAGGAATAAAAAGAGATAGTGCTTAGAGATATAAAATATGTCAAAAATGAAATTGAAGCTATAAAGAAGAGCCAAGAAGAATGGGTAAACTCATTGACAGAGACAAAGAATGACCTAATAGCTGTGCAATGCTGAGTAGTTAATGCAGAGGGACGAATTAGTGATCTAGAAGACAGAGCAATAGAAAGCACCCATTCAGAATAACTACTAGATAAGCAAATAAAAAATAATGATAATAGCATAAGGGACCTATGGGATAATATAAACAATCCCAATCTTCACATAAGAGGGTTCCCAGAAGGGGAAGAAGAATCAAAGGGGATTGAAAAGGTTATTGAAGAAATCATGACTGAAAACTTCCCAAACTTAAAGAAGGAATCAGATATCCAAGTACAGGAAGCACAGAGGGTCCCAAACAGGAAGAATCCAAATAGACCCACACCAAGACATTTCATAATCAAGATGGCCAGAGTCAAGGTTAAAGAAATGATTCTTAAGGCAGGAAGAGAAAAGCAAAGAGTGAATTACAAGGGAACCCCCAAAAGGCTCTCAGCTAATTTCTCTACAAAAACACTACAGGCCAGAAGGGAGTGGAAGATATATTCAAAGCCCTGAATGAAAAAATGATGCAGTCTAGGATACTTTATCCAGCAAGGCTATCCTTTAGGATAGAAGGAGAAATAAAGAGTTTCACAGACAAAAAAAAAAAAAGCTGCAGGAGTTTAGCAACACTAAACCCACGTTAAAAGAAATATTGAAAGGGCTATTCTAAATAGAAAAGCAGCAGGATGCTACAGAAATGTGAAACTCACCACTGGAAAGGTAATAATTCATGAATTACAAATAAAGAAAACATACAAATCACTGAGAGTGGAAGAGAGAGGCAGGGAAATATAGAATATTTTTTCTTTCTTATTTAAATTTTCTAAAGGGTAAGATGGGATTGAGATCATGTTACTATCAGTTTAATAAAAACAGTTATAATAATAGGTTAATAGATTTATAAAAAAGGGTAACCACAAGTCAAAAATTTACAAGGGAGTCACAAAAATTAAATAAAATCCATGATAATACAAAGGAAAATTACCAAACCACAAAAGGAAGAAGAAAGGAACAAAGAGGATATACCAATTCAACTGCAAAGATAAGTTCAAAATGGCAATAAACACACATCTATCATTAATTACTGCAAATGTTAATGGACTAAATGCTCCAGTCAAAAGATATAGAGTGGCAGACTGGATAATAAAGCAAGAACCTTCAAAAGGCTGCCTACAAGAAACCCAATTTAGGGAGAAGGACACATATAGATTGAGAGTGAAAGGATGGTAAAGAATATTCCATGCAAATGGAAAAGCCAAAAAAGCAGGTGTTGCAGTACTAATTTCAGACAAAATAAACTTTAAATCAAAGGCCATAAAGAAAGATAAAGAAGGACATTTAATACTGATTAAAGGAGTGATACAAGATGAAGATATTACACACATCAATATATATACACCCAATATAGGAGCACCTAAGTTCATACAAGAATTACTAACAGAGATAAAGGGGGATATTGATGGGAATACAATCATAGTTGGAGATTTTAACACTGCATTAACATCACTAGACAAATCTTCCAGACAGAAAATAAACAAGGCAGCAGAGAAATTAAATACTACAATAGAAAAACTAGATTTGGTGGATAATTTCAGAGCATTACACACCAAAAGAATAGGATATACATTCTTTCCAAGGGAACATGTAACATTTTCCAGGATCGATCATGTGCTTGGGCACAAAAGAAACCTCAACAATTTTAAGAAGAAAGAAATTATCTCAAGCATCTTTACTGACCACAATGCCATGAAACTGGAAATCAACAACAGAGAAACAAAGGAGAAAAAAAGGAAAGCATGGAGATTAAACAATATGTTATTGAAAAACCAATGGATCAATGAGGAAATTAAAGCTGAAATTAAAAAATACCTTGAGACAAATGATAATGTAAGCACAACCACTCAAAACCTATGGGACACAGCAAAGGCAGTGCTAAGAGGGAAGTTTATAGCGATACAGGCTTTCCTCAAAAAAGAAGAACAATCTCAAATAAACAAGTTAACCCACCAAAGAACAAAAAGCCCCAAAAAGGAGCAGAAGGAAGGAAATAATAAAGATCAGAGAGAAATTAAATACAATTGAGATTAACAAGAGCATAGAAAAATCAACCAAACCAAAAGCTGGTTTTTTGAAAAAGTAAATAAAATCGACAAACATCTGGCCAAACTCACAAAGAAGAAAAAAGAGAGAGCACAAATTACAAAATAAGAAAGGAAAACTGAGAAATTACAACAAACAAAATAGAAATAAAGAATATCATACGAGAATATTATGAAAAACTATATGGAACCAAACTGGATAACCTAGAGGAGATGGACAAGTTTCTGGAAACATACTGTCCACCAAGACTGAATCAAGAAGAAACTGAACACTTGAACAATCCGATCACTAGAAAGGATATAGAAATAGCAATTAAAAACCTCCCTACAAATAAAAGTCCAGGACCAGATGGCTTCAACGGGGAACTCTACCAAACATACAAAGAAGAACGCATACCAGTCCTTCTCAAATTCTTCCAGATGATTGAAAAGGAGGGAAAACCCCCAAATACATTCTATGAAGCCACAATCATCCTGATACCAAAACCAGGCAAAGACACTACAAAAAAAGAGAATTATAGGCCAATATCACTGATGAACATAGACGCCAAAATCCTCACCAAAATTTTAGCAAATTGAATCCAACAACACATAAAAAAGATTATACATCATGACCAAGTGGGGTTCATCCCAGGGACACAAGGCTGGTTCAACATACACAAATCAATCAATGTAATACATCACATCAACAAGAGAAAGGACAAAAACCACATGATCATCTTAATCGATGCAGAAAAAGCATTTGATAAAATTCAACATTCATTTATGATAAAACTCTCGCCAAAGTGGGTATAGAGGGAACATATCTCAACATAATAAAAGCTATATATGACAAACCTACAGCCAGCATAGTACTCAATGTTGAAAAACTCAAAAGCTTCCCACTAAAATCTGGGACAAGACAAGGATACCCACTATCACCCCTCCTATTCAATATAGCCCTGGAAGTCCTACCCACAGCAGTGAGCAAGAGAAAGAAATAAATGGATCCAGATTGGAAATGAAGTGATAAAAGTGTCATTATATGCTAATGACATGTTTCTATATATAGAAAACCCTAAAAGGTCCACACAAAAGCTACTAGATTTGATTGAAGAATTCAGGAAGGCAGCTGGTTACAAAATTAACTTTCAAAAATCAGTTGCATTTCTTTATACTAACGATAAATCAACAGAAAAAGAAAGTAAAGAAACAATCCCCTTTAAAATAGCACCCTAAATAATAAAATATATGGGAATAAATCAAACCAAGTAGATGAAAGAATTATACACAGAAAACTATTAACCGTTGATGAAGGAAATAAAAGAAGACTTTAAAAAATGGAAAGATATTCCATGCTTCTGGATTGGAAGAATCAATATTGATAAACTGGTCACACTGCCCAAGGCAATCTACAGATTTAATGAAATTCCTATCCAATTACCCAGGATATATTTCATAGAAGTAGAACAAATCATCATAAAATTTATATGGAACCATCAAAGACCTAGAATTGCCAAAGCATTGCTGAAGAGAAAGAAAGAGCCTGGAGGAATAACTCTCCCAGGCTTCAGACAATACGATAGAGCTACAGTCATCAAGACAGCATGGTATTTGTAACAAAACAGACATATAGACCAATGGAACAGAATAGAGAATCCAGAAATGAACTCACAAACATTTGGTCAACTCATATTCGACAAAGGAGGCAAGAATATACAATGGATAAAAGACAGTCTCTTCAGCAAATGTTGGTAAAACTGGACAGCAGCATGTAAAACAATGAAGCTAAAACACTCCCTTAAACCACATACAAAAATCAACTCAAAACGGATTAAAGACTTAAACATAAGACAAGATAAAATAAACCTCCTAGAGGAAAATATAGGCAAAACATTATCTAACATATATTTCAAAAATTTTCTCCTAGAAGAAATAAAAGCAAGAATAAAGAAATGGGACTTAATGAAACTTACAAGCTTCTGCACAGCAAAGTAAACCAGAAGTAAAACAAGAAGAAAACCTACAGAGTGGGAGAAAATTTTTGCAAGTGAAACTGACAAAGGCTTGATCTCCAGAATATATAAGCAGCTCATATGACTCAATAAGAAAATAATAAACAACCCAATCCAAAAGGGGGCAGAAGACTTAAACAAGCAATTCTCCAAGGAAGACATACAAATGATCAAAAGGCACATGAAAAAATGCTCTATATCACTAATTATCAGAGAAATGCAAATCAAAACTACAATGAGGTATCACATCACACCAGTCAGAATGGCAGTCATTCAAGAGTCCAAAAATGACAAATGCTGGAGAAGCTGTTGAGAAAGAGGAACCCTCCTACACTGCTGGTGGGAATGCAGGTTGGTGCAGCCACTGTGGAAAACATTGTGGAGATTCCTCAAAAGACTAGGATTAGATTTAACATATGAGCCAGGAATCCCACTCCTGGGCTTGTATCAAAAAGGAAATCAACTTCAGGATGACATCTGCACCCCAATGTTCATAGCAGCACTATTTACAATAACCAAAACATGGAAACAGCTTAAATGTCCATCAACAGGTGACTGGATAAAGAAGATGTGATATATTTATACAATAGAATACTACTCAGCCATAAAATCCAACAACATAATGCCATTTGCAGCAACATGTTTGCTCCTAGAGAATGTCATTCTAAGAGAAGCAAGCCAGAAAGAGAAGAAAATTACAATATGAGATCGCTCATATGTGGAATCTAAAAAACAAAAACAAAAACAAACAAACAAACAAAAACAAAGCAAAAATACAATTCAGAAATAGACTCATGGACAGAGAATACAGAATTGTGGTGAGGAGGGCGGTAGAGGGTGGGAAGGGATAGATGGGGATTTCAAAATTGTAGAGTAGATAAACAAGATTACACTGTATAGCACAGGAAAATATACACAAAATGTTATGCTAAATCACAGAGAAACAAATGTGACAATGAGTGTGTATATGTCCATAAATGACTTAAAATTTGTGCTGAACATTGGAATTTGACCCAAAATTGTAAAATGATTATAAATCAATACAAAATGTTAAAAAAAAAACAAAAAAGAACACTCCCACACACTGTACAAATATAAACACAAAATGATTTAAATATCTGAATCTAATATATGACAAAATATAACTCCTGGAAACTAACATAGGCAAAACAAGACATAAATTGTAGCAAAATTTTCTTATGTCCCTCTCCCAAGCTGAAAACTATAAAAGCAAAATAAACAAAAAGGTCCTAATTAAACTTAAAAGCTTTTACCCAGCAAAGTAAACAAAATGAAAAGATGAAATTCCAAATGGGAGAAAACATTAGGAAACAATTCAATTAACAAGAGGCTAATTTCAAAAATACACACATCGTTCATAGAACTCCATTTCAAAAATCTACAAACAACTCAGCCAGAAAATGAGCAGAAGACAATTCTCCAAAGAAGACACACAAATGACAAACAGGAACATAAGGATATGCTCACATTGCTAATCATTATACAAAGGGAAGACAAAAATAAAATAATGTTTTACCTCACACTAGTGAGAAGGGCTGTCATGCAAATGTCTACAAATAATAAAGACTAAGGTGGCTGTGGAGAAAAAGGGACTCTCCAACGCTGTTGGTGGGAATGAATATTGGTGCAACAACATTGGAAACTGTATGGAAGTTTTTTAAAAATAAACATAGACCTATCATATGACGCAGCAATCCCAATCCTGGGCATATAAAAGATGAAACCTGAAAACAAAGAATCCTAGGGTAAAACATAAGAAGTACACCCTGACATTGGACTTAATTTGATTTTACATATGTTTCCTCTTGCAAGGGAAGCAGAAGCAAAACTAACAAAATATGATTGTATCTCTGTAAACAGATTTACACTGCTGAAGAAATGATCAGTAAAATGAAAAGTCAACCAACAAAATGGGAGAATATATTTTCAAGTGATATTTTCCAAACTAGTGTTAATATCCAAAATATATGGCAAACTCTTACCCCACAACAACAACAAAAAATACCAAACAATCCAATTAAAAAAAGTTCATAGCAATGAACAGATAGATCTGAATCAATTTTTTGTAGAAAACATATGGTTGGCTAAATGACACATGAAATTATATTCAGAGTTATAAATTATTAGGAAAGTCATAAACCATAAATGAGACAAGAACTGACAATTGTCAGAAGGCTCTCATCAAAAAGAAAGGAAATAAATGATGGTGAGATTGTGGAGAACAAGGAACACCATGGACACTCTTGATAGGAATGCAAAGTATTGATTCCAATGCATATATACATCAAATTATTTTCATCCAGTTTTCTATCAAGGGATGTTGGGTGTAGGCCCCTGTCTGAAGGCTCTGGAGAATAAGCCCATGGGCTGAACTGATAAACAAGCTGTGAGGAATGTCACATATCCAGGTTGTATAAAAAATGGCCTAATCAATGTATCTAGTATGGATGGCTGGATAGCCTATGCTGGGTAAGATACTCAGATGAGGACAAACTAAGACAGGCACAGCCGGCTGGATAAGAGATGGCCTACTTAATGAAGTTCCGTGATGAACTTTAAAACAATCCTTGATCATTTAACATCCTGTGCTTACTGCAGGAGCATGGGGACATAAATAGTTTACGTTTATTCACATTGTTATAACTTAGATGATATGTGAGGCATTGTGCATGTCCTATATAAAACGTTCTTCTAAGAATCAATAAACAGACAACTACTTCGCTTCTCTCCACACAGTGTTTGTGTGTATATGATATCGTGCCACTGACAGGGTTAATTTAATTTGTTGGGAGTATCATAAAAGGATGTTGCATTATATACAATGCTCTTTCTGCACCTATTGAGATGATTATGTGTTTTATTTCTCATTCTATTAGTGTGGCATGTCACCTTTATTGATTTGAATATTTTGAAGTATCCTTAAACCCAGGGATAAATCCCTTTAGTCATGTATGTGTATGATACATTAAATGTGTTGTTGAATTCATTTTGCTTGTGTTTTGTTGAGAATTTTGGCACATATGTTCATCAGGGATAATATTCTATATTTTGCATATAATGTCCTTTCTAGCATTGTTATGCAAATAAATCTGGCATCATAAAACAAGTTTGGAATCTTTCACCCCCTTCAAATTCTTGGAGGATTTGGGGAAGAATTGGTGAATAATTGTCTTCAAATGTATGACAGAATTCAGCAGAAAATTCGTCTTGTAAATTTTTACTAGTTTGGAAAGTTTGCATTATTTTTGTACTCTTACACTCTTTTGCCCTGTTTAATTTTCTTATTTCTTCTTGATTCAGTATTGGAAGACATATGTTTCTGGAAATATGTCTTTTGTTCTAGGTCATTCAAATCGTTGGCTAGTGGTAATTTCTTATGATGATTTGCATCTCTACAACATCAGTGGTAATATCTTCTCTTTTATTTCTAATATTATCTGAGTCATTATTTTCTTAGACAACCTAAACTTTTGTCTACTTTATGTTAAAAAGAAACAGAGTTAAGTATATTTTTTTATCTTTTCAACTGTTTTTCTTGTTATTTGACTTACTCTCATTCATTTAATTTTCTTCTTTATTCTTTGTTTTCACCTAGATTCTTGAAGTGTAATGTTAAGAAGTGTGAATCTTTGTATTTCATTTATTATTAAATATTTTTATTTAGTTATTATTTATTTATTTATTTATTTACATATTTATTCATTTATTTATCATTGAAATACTGCCATTTACAATGTGTCAATCTGTGATGTATAGCACAGTGTTCCCGTACATGCATATATTTGTGTGCCTATTAAAGTTTACTTCACGATATTTAACTTACTGCCCTGTGTCATAGAAAAGAAATTTTGAAAAAATCTATTTTTATATATAGTGGATAGCTTTTATAAATCTACAGCTCCCAAATATATACTCTCGCAGCCCTTTTTGGCAGTAATCATACAATTGTTTATTAGATCTGCGACTGTGTTTCAGTTTTGTAGATAAAATCGTAGTGTTCTCATCCAAATTTTTTTTAGTTTTCCACATATGTCGTGTCATGTATTATTTTTCTTTCTCTTTCTGGCATTTTTCAATTAGATTGACACTTTTGGGGACATCCATTTTGCTTCAAATGTCATAGTTTTACCATTTTTCATTGCAGAATATTATTCCAATGTGTAAATATGGCATAACTTCTGAATACTGTCATCTGTTGTTGGACGATAAGGTTGCTTCCATGTCTTTTGTATATAGCACTGCTAAGAACATTGGGGTGCAGAAGTCTTTTTGAATTAGAGTTCCCTTTGATATATACCCAGAAGTGAGATTGCTGGATTGTATGTTAATTCTGTTTTTATTCTTTTGAGGAATCCCCATCCTGGTTTCCACAATGACTGCACCAAACTACATTCCTACCAACAGTGTAGGAGGGTTCCCTTTCTCCACAGCTTCCCCAGCATCTGTTGTTCGTGGACTTTTGAATGATGGCCACTGTGAGTATTGTGAAGTGATAATTCATTATAATTTTGAATTGCCCTTCTCTGATAATGAAACTGAGCAATTTATTTTTTCATATATCTATGTATCATTTGTATGTCTTTATTGGAGAATTGCTTTTTTAGGGCTTCTGCCCATTCTCAGATTGGGTTTCTTTTTTTTTATTATTATTATGTTGTATGAAGTCTTTGTATTTTGGAAATTAAGACTTTGTCAGTTGCATCATTTCTTAATATTTTCTTTAATCCTGTAGGTTGTCATTTTGCTTTTTGTCTGGTTTGCTTTGCTGTGCAAAATCTTATAAGTTAAATTAAGTCCCATTTACTAATTTTGCTCTTACATCCATTACCTGGGTAGGCTGTTCTAGGAGGTCATTGCTGAGATTTATCTCAGAGTGTTTTGCGTATTAACTCTTCTAGGAGATTTACTGTGTCTTGCCTTTCATTTGAAACTTCAAGCCATTTTTTGGTTATTCTTGTGTATGGAGTGAAGGAGTGTCCTAACTCAATTGCTCTGCATGCTGCTATCCAGTTTTCCCAACACCATTTGGTGAAGAGATGGTCTTTTCTCTGTCATATTCTTGGCTACTCTGTCAGAGATTAATTGAACATAGGCCTGAAGATTTATTCCTAGGCCCTCTATTCTGTTCCAATGGTCCATATGACTTTTTCTGTATCAATATCATGTTATTTTGTTTATTGTAGCTCTGCAATAGTGTATGGAGACCTGGTGGTTTATTCCTCCAGCCTCTTTCTTTTTCTTGAATATTGCTTTGGAAATGATGGATCTTTTATGACTCTGTGTAAATCTTAGGAGTATTTGTTTCAGTCAAAAAAAATGTTTTGAATAATTTGATAGGAAATCAAAGTAAGTCTGTGGATTGCCTTGGGCGGTATGGGCATTATAACAATATTGTTTCTTCCATTACAAGTTCATTGGGTATCTTTCCACTTCTTCAGATCTTTTTTGAATTCCTCAATCAATGTTTTCTAGTTCTTCATGTATAAGTTATTCACCTACTTGGTCAGATTTATTCTTAAACATTTTATAGTTTTGGGTGCAGTTAAAAAAGCGGTTGTTTCTATACTTTGTTTTCCTGTTGATTAAATAGTAGCATAAAGAAATGCAATTGGTTTTCCTACATTACACTGGGTACCTTGCCCAGTTCCTTTTTTAGCCTAAGTAATTTTTTTGTGAAGCTTTTTCGGTTTTCTATATATAGAGTCATGTCTGCTTATCATGGCAATTTTACCTCTTCTTTTCCAGTCTGAATGCTTTTATTTCATTTTCTGGCCTGATCGTTGTGGCTAAGATTTCCAAGACTATATTGAATAGAAATTGTGAGAATGGGCAAACTTGACTTGTCTCAGGTTTTTCTGGGAAGGGTTTTGGTTTTTCACCATTTAGTATTTTGCTGGCTATATGTTTGTCATAAATAGCTTTCATTAGCTGAGATATGGTCCCTCTGTGCCCACTGTGATAAGGACTTTTATAGCAAATAGTGGTTAAAATTTATCAAATGCTTTTTCTTTATCTACTGAGATGATTATGTGGTTTTTTGTCCTCTCTTTTGTTGATATGTTGTATCAAAATTGATTGATTGATTTGCATATGTTCAACCATCCTTGTGTTCCTGGGAAATACCTAACTTGACCATGGTGTATAATCTTTTTTTACATGCTGTTAGATTTTGTTAGTTAATAATTTCTTAAAGACTTTTACATCTGTGTTTATCAATGATATTGACCTATAGTTTTGTTTTGGGGTAGTGTCTTTGTCTGGTTTTCGTATCAGGTTGATGTTGGCCTTATGGTTTGAGTTTGGGTGTACTCTCTCCATATCAATTTTTGGAAGAGATTGAGGAGGAGTGCTATGGATTTTTTCTCTCCATGTTTGGTCAAATTCCCCAGTGAATCTATTTGGGTCTGAATATTTGTTTGCAGAGATTTTTTATTTTATTGATAATTCTATTTCATTTCTGGTGATCTGTCTGTTCAAGTGGTCAATTTCTTCTTAATGCAAAAATGGTGGGCTGAATATTTCCTGAAACTTCTCCACTTCTTCTTGGTTATCCCATTTGTTTCCATATAGTTGCTCATGGTATTCCCTTATATTTTCCAAATTATTTGCAGAATTTATAGTTTCTCCATTTTCATTTCTTATGTTATTTCTGTTCTCTCTCTATTCTTGTGATGAGTCTGTCCAGAGTTTTGTCAATTTTGTTTACTATTTCAAATTTGTTTGATTTTTTCTATTTTTAATCTCTATTTCAATTGTTTCTTCCTTGATCGTTATTTCCCTCTTTCTGTTGACTTTTGGTTTTGTTTGTTCTTCTTTTCATGATTAGTTTACATAGAACGTTAGATTATTTATTTGAAATTGCTCTTCTACTTTGAGGAGAGCCTTGTCACTATGAACTTCCCTCTTAAGCCGGCTTTAACTGTATTCCATAAACATTGCATAGTGTTTTGTCATATTTCTCAAGGTTTTTTTTAAATTTCTTATTTTACTTCATCAGCTCCCCCCCTTGTTTTAGTACCATGTTGTTGAATCTACATGCTGTCATTTTTTCTCTCTGTTTTTCTGTGATTGAATTCTAGTTTCATGTTATTATACTCAGAAAAGATATTTGAAATAATTTTTATCTTCTAAAATTTGTTAAGGCTTCTTCTGTGCCTGAGTACATAATCTTTCCTAGAAAACATTCCATGTGCACTGGAAAAGAATGTATATTCTGTTTTGGGGAGAAGTACTGTTATGAAAATATAAACCATATCCAATTATTTAATCATATCTTTTAGTATCTTTGTTCCCTTATTAATTTTCTGTCTGAAAGACCAGTCTGGTGAAGATAATGGGGTGTTATAATTTCCTACTGTGATTGTATTCCCATCAGTTTCTCCCTTTTCATCTATTAGTATTTGCTTTATGTATTTAGGTGCTCCTGTTGTGAGTGCATGTATCTTAATGTGTATAAAACCCTCATTTTGTATTTCTCCTTTAATCACCATATCATGTCCTTGTTTATCTTTCTCTATGGCCTTTCTTGTAAAGTCTCTTTTGTGTGAAGTCAGTACTGCTAGTCCTGCTTTCTTGTCATGTCCATTAGCATGGAATATATTTTTCCATCTTCTGACATTCAATTGATGTGTATTCCTCTTACAAAATTGGGTCTCTTGTATGCTTCAAAATGTAGGGTCTTGTTATATTATCCCATCTGACAATATATATCTTTTGATTGAATCACTAAGTGCATTAACATTTGTGATAATTATTGAGAGACTGGTGTTTATTTCCATTTTGAACATTTTCCATTTGATTTTGTATTTCCTTTATGTTCACTTATTTTTCTTTTTGTGGTTTGATAAGTTTTCTTTTATTATCTTGGTTTCTATTTGTCTTTGTGACTTCATTGTAAGCTTTTGACTTATGGTTAACCTCTTTTGTATGTATATTGACCAGTTATTGTATCTGTTTATTTTAACTGATAGGAATACAAATTCTAACCCATCATAAAGAGAACAGAAACAAGAAGAAAATACTCTGTATTTTCCTATTTCACTCTCTAACCCTTAAAAATTTTGATGTCCTCTTTTTAACATCATGTTTATTCTATTGTAAGTCATTGTAGCTATTACCTTTTTAATAATGCCTTTCTCATTTCTATGGCATACTGCTTCTTTTTTTCTTAGAGTAGATTTTCATTATTTCTATTTCTGTCGCTAATTTCTTTTAGTATTTGCTTTTGTGGAAGTTATTTATCTCTCCTACTATTCTAAAGGATAGCTTTGCTTGATAAATTATTTTAGATTACAGCTTTCTTTCATTCAGGACTTTGAATATGTCTTGTCACTGCCTTCTGACTGTTGTATTTGTGCAGGAAATGTGTTTACAAATATAATGTATATAATTATATATATATGTAAGGAATACATACAAATGAAGTTAACGAATAAGATGAAAAACTATACGTTAAAAAATAGAAACCATTGATGAAGGAAATTAAAACTGATTCAAAGAAATGAAAAGATCTCTTATGTTAATGATGTGAAACTATATGGTTGAAACAACCATACAACCCAAAGCAATCTACATTTAGTGTAATTCATGTCAAAATACCCATGAGAATTTTGCATTAAATAGAAAAAATAACTTCAAAATATATATGTAACTACAAAGATCATGAGTTGTCAAAATAAACTTGAAAAAGAGTATTAAATCAATTAGTGTAATATTCTCTGATGTTAAACAGTCCTACAAAGCTTTAGTAATTTAAACAACATGATTCTGGCTCAAAAACAGACACCAATCAATAGAAGAGAATTAAGCAACCAGATATAATCCCTCACACCTACGATCAATTAACCCATGAAAAATGAAGCAAGAGTATAAAATGAAGAAAACACATTCTCCTCAATATGTAGTGCTGGGGAGATTGAACATGTGAAACATAGTTTAGAGTATTTCCTCACATTGTATGCAATCCATGAGCACAGAATATCTTTTATTTGTTTTGTATACTTATATTTATTACACCTTTAATTTATAGAACTATGTTTAGATCTTTTATTTCACTTATCAAATTTATTCCTATTTTATTCTTTTTGGTTAAATGTACACACAACTGTTTTCCTAATTCCTTATTCTGATAATGTGATGTTAGTGTATAAACATGCAACATATATTTGTATATTGATTTTGTATTCTGCAAGTTTGCTAAGTTTGTTCATTATTTCTAGCATTCACTGGAGGAGTATATGGAGTTTTCCATCTGTGTATAATTATGTCATTTGTAAAAATTCTACTGCTTGTTTACTAGTTGGAAGCCTTATATAATTTTTCTTGACTAGTTTTTCTGGCTAGGACTTTGAGTAGTGTAATTTAGGACTTGTGAATATGAGCTACTTTTTCTTATTACTTGACCAGAGGAAAACCTTCCTGTATGTTAACATTGAACTTGATTTTTGTCATGGGTTTTTCATATATGGCTTTTATTATGTTTAGTTATATTTTATTTAAAGAAAATTTGTTAAGATTTTTTTGTATACAAATTTAAGATCAGTTCTGTCAATAATTTTCCTACATTTTCTGAGATTGTCACTTTTGAATTTTCTGTTTTTTAATTGATGGTATCAAATATATTGATTTGCATTTGTTAAATAATACTTATGAAACAGGACTAAATCAAACTTAACTATAGTTTATAATACTTATAATATGCCATGAAATCAGGTTGCTAATATTTATTTAGAATGTAATATACACATACAGAAGGAAAAATATACATTGTAGCTTGAGTGTACATTTATTTATTTAAAAATTTTATCTCTCATTTTGAATTTGGCTTATGTTTAATGGAAATTATTTCTAAATAAAGAATATAACTCTTGGTAGAACTGAATTTACTACAGTTTACTGATACAGAACAAAGCTATTATTTACAATTAGTGCACAAATCACTTGTCTTAAAATGCCATATTATACTAACAATGCCAACTGATTCAGGACTGGGAAACATAATGCTTCCTAAAATGCATTATGTTGTGTTTTCCACACCAAACCACATATACACTTATTTCTTTGTTTTTTGATTGTTTGCCCCTTAATGGAGGCACTGCTTATAGAACCCAGGATCTTGTGCATAAGTGTATTTATCAACATCATTTTGGAGCACTTAACAGAATCCAAAAGAGTATGGATTATAAAGATGACATGAAAATTTATTCCTTCTAGGGACTGAAAAACCTTTGAGTGAAAGAATGGTAAAAATAAACATTTGTATGTATACAATAAGATTTTCTTTTGTGTAATTTTAAAGTAGAATATTAAATTACATTAGTTTTACATATAGCACTGAAGTACAATTAAAAACAAAAATTCCCCACTTTGAGATTTCTTAAATTTGATTGATTAAAGTTTTATAATTTTAATTCATAAATATTTACCATTTATTTATAAACATACCAAAGAAATTGACATTTATTCTGCTCATGTTTTGAATATAGAGCTACTTTTTTAAGGTACACAGATAAATAATTACTTCCATTTCCAAATCAACTTATGTTTCACTTTAATTACAAAAGATAATGAAATAGTTATAAATTTTTTGTACAAGTTTTACACAAATTTCACTTTAAATTCCAAAACTTTAAAATTATTTTATTTATTTTGAGCATTATTTATACTCTGTTCACCAAACTGGTATAAATTTGTGTACAAAAGGAAGGAGATTGTTTTTATTTCATAGATCCCAAAATTAAATTATTTAAAAAGATTTTGTGGGGATAATATTTGCAGATCACACTATAAAAATAAGCATCTTATATGATTCATTTTCACTGGATGAATGAGAAGGAAACACTGGCTGAATGTTAATCTTGGGTTGCTAGGAGATCAGACGTTTTGTGATGTCACAGCTACTCAGGTTGAGAACCATTGTGATGGCCTACCAGTTTAAATGTGCAGGCTTGCCAGAGCAGCATTTGAAGCTGTAGTGCTCAAAACCATGCAGAATAGAAAAGTAGCTGCAGAAAAAGTTATTTGAGATGGCACTTGTTTCTTCAGAAATTCAAGATAAGTTTTCTAAAGATGGGTCAACTGGTTCAGGAAACTCCAGTAGATCTCTATTTTGTGATCAAACATTCTCTGGGGACTTGGACTTGAGGTCTATGATTGAAGAAATTGATTCTCTGACTTTGTCAGAAGGATCCTTGATAAAAAGACCATGTTACACACATTGTGACTCTGAACCAGTTGGAGATAATGATTTTCGTTCTCTGAAATTTCCAAGAAAACTCTGGAAAATGTATGGGGGTGACCTATTTAAATCCATCTGGTGGGATGATAATGGATCTTCCATAGTGATTGATGAAGATGTCTTTAAGAAGGAAGTTTTGGAAAGAAAGGCCGCTTTCAGAATATTTGAACCTGGAAGTATGAAAAGTTTAGTTATACAGCTAAAGCTTTATGGGTTTAGGTAATTGCAGCAGAATTTTCAAAGATCTGCTTGTCTAGCTGTCTTTATGGCAGAAGAAAAAGAAGTCTATATTTTAAACAAGGTATTCACAAAGTTTAGTTACAACTTGGTAACTTAGATATAAAATTTAATTTTGTACATCAATCTATGGTAATATAAATGGAAAGCTTTTTTGAAAATTGTATAAAACTACTAAGGCTATAATTCTTAACTTTTCATAAAAATGAGGATAGTGCCTTAAGTAGTCAAGATTATGATAAACTTTGCTAGCAACTATGAATCTTAACAGAAATCTAAATAAAGGTATTAAAGCTGTTTTCAAAAGTGGCTTTCACCGTTACTGCAAATGCTAACTTCTTAAATTTGATGACTGTATTATTTAAATGTGTATATTTGAAATAAGGAATTTCAAAAAATAGTCAGAATTGCTCATATTTTGATGATATTATCTTTGCATTGTAAACGTGAAATCTGAGGTTTTATAGGTTAGGCTTATTGTAGTCTTCTAATTTGGTTTAAAATATTACTAAAATCTTTCCACTTTGATTATAGCTGCAATTCTACCATATTTCAAATTTTAAACGAGGCTGTCCCCAAATTTTAGTGAGAATAAAAATAAGAGTTGAGATTAAAAATGTCTCTCTGGTATCTTCATTGGCTGAAGATTTCAAAAAGAAGCACTTTATAGGAGGGGGTAATATAGATAATCATAATTCTGATTTTGTGGCTTACACTAGTGGAGCAAGTGCATTTACCTTCTCCTAATTTAAACATGCCTCTTAACAGAAAGCCCTCTACTAGCCATATAATTGGTGATACAAATACCCCGATCAGAGGTGATTTTTCTCCTTCATCATCAGTGTCAGACCACGAGAACAAATTGCAGTGGATCAATGTGCTACTTTAAATCAGTTGACCACTATCCACAGGCACTCCCAAAGCAGCTAAACTGAAGCAAATGGCTGTGCTGTGAACTTCATTACAACTACAACTTCTATTTCTCATTACAGCATCTTGTCTCCCATACAGGGCAATTATTTTGGACTGATGGTGGAGCCTTCTACTTTTCCAAATAGATATCACAACATATCTGCCAATGAAGGTCGTTTTTCTAAACTTCAACCAGGGAGCAACCCACAGTTTCCATTGCCAGTGATAGCTGATACATCAACTACCTCTCTTTCAAGGCCAACTCATCAGCTATCTTCAGTTTAATAACGTCATCCTAATTACAATTGATCTACCAGAGGACTACCAGATTATGCAGGATAGCAAAGATTAAAATTTATGATGGCAAATGTCGACATATATCTGCAATATTCTTATTTGAACAATAAACATAAATGTGTACCTGTATTGTCCTTATATTTTTTAAAATAGAGTAAAGATTTAAATGCGAGACTAAGTTAGCATTTAAAAAAAAAGAGATATTTGATTGATATGATCATTTGATGGAACAATATGAGAGTAAATTTATATAATTTCTTGTAAGGAAGAAGAGAAAATGGAAGAATTTGGAAAAAGACAAAGACATGGAGAGAGGGAACAGTACTAAGTGGTTTCTGGTTGATCCTGTAAAGTATTTAAAGTGTTAAGTTATGATAGGTTGGAACAGGAGATAAATGCAGGAACCGGCTCAGGAGTCATGGTCTCTATTATGTCATCCCTGGAATCTTAACAGTCACGTGATGTAGTCTCAGATGGCACATTCAGCATGAGGTAGAATTTAAGAAGTAATTTTTTCTATGGTCTTCTTTGTGCTGTTCTCAATGCATTTCAATTGGTGCTTTCTTTTCCTCCCCTCAAGGGTCTGCACTATATTTTCTAGTGAAAATTTAATGTTGCTTTTATGTTCCAGCCAAAGATATGCTTACGTCCTCAGAGGGGCACTTAAAGCATTTCCAAATCTAAGTCCACATCTCAACATAGTTTAGTCATTCCTTTATAGATCTGGCATCTGGCTACCTTGGAATATCTTTATGTTTCACTGTATCTGGAGATATATCCAGGCAAATGCTTGTCAACCATATTAACTCCAACCTCAAAACTGTTGCTCCATCTCATCCTTGGACTTAGGATGTCCTCCATTTACCTACTTAGATTTTCCCAGTCTCAGCACAGAAACCACCTCCTCCAGATGTTTTCTATCCAACTTTCCTTGTCTAACTTGGATACCAGCACTGTAAGCACAACACGTGCCACAAGATACATTTTATTATTTAGTGAATGAAAAATACATGTTGACTTTAAGCAAAATCTACTTTCCTGAAACAACAAAACTCTCATGGTTTTCAAACTATTTCGTTATGGTCTTTACTCTTCACCACAAACTAGCTCTTTTCATAGCCCATGGACTAGTCATTCAAGACAGTAGTGGAGGTAGGTACAGGAGACAAAGTATTATTTCCTTCTTAATTCATGCCTCCAGAGGCCTAAAGCATTCCATTCTTATTTGCTGGATTTTTTCCTGTCTCTTCATCACCCACCCACCCCAAAATAGCTGATTCTCTTCCCCATACCAATAACTATATTGCCTTGTAATTAATTTACTTCTTAGAATCAGAGCTTCGTCCAGAAGAGACAGTGCCATTGCATATATTTAATACAGGTTTATAGAGACCACACAAATTTTGCCACTTCTAACCTTAACACAGGAAGTATCTAAGAGGTACTAGAACCTTGGTAGTGTGGTCATATTCAGAAACTAAATAGCAATCTAAAATGTGCGGACTAGAAGGAGGTGAGGGTGGTAGAATTTAAAATTTGTCCAACTGCAAGAATATAAAATTTCTGCAGATATTAAGAAATATAAAATATTCATGGAAGACTATGAGTAATTCCCTTTTACTTAAAATAAAAGGTGAAGCATTTTCAGAATGTGAAATGCCCTGAAATGCTGGAAAATTTGTAGGCAATGTCAGGGTATCTAAGGCTTCTGGTCATAATCATGCATCCAGTGTCAGCTGATAAGACTGAAATGGCAATATTGAGTCCTAAAAATGTGTCACCATTTGTGAATAAAGCCTTTGATAATCTTGAGAATTGGCAAATGGGCCAGGGTAAGCTCACGCAACATTCCGCCAATATGTCCTTTACCAAGAGAAGAAAAGAGACCACTTGCAGTAGGAGATCAGTATATGGACAGCAGTGGTTGTTCCTACAACAGAAACATCAAGATTTTAAGTTTGTCAGCACAACTATGATGGTGGCTATGTTGTTGTTTACATTAGCAGTCTGGGGTTCAGATGGGATGGTTCAGCAGCTAGTTTCCACCTCTCTTATTAGACAGTGGGTCTTACCGTGATCATCTTAACAACGTTCTATACTGATAAGTCAAAAGCAACAGTTTACTTTCAAAATTAGAAATCCTATAGAAGAATATTATTTGTTAGTCTATCTGTTGTTTTCTACCTGGGAAAAGCTAGACTATTGGCAAAGTACAAAAGTTGGCTGGTGTTTGTAAACTATTCCCTGAGCTCTGCCCACTGAATTCTTCCCACTAAATACTACAAATCTGTCTACCACTGTGTGTGTGTGTGAAGATGGATTGTTAAGCATTAACTAAGCTTGTCTTAGTTGAGCCATCAGTGAATTATTCCTCTGCATCTGGCAGAATCTCTGTGAATTAAGAATTTCACTGAGCCATCAGATTTTCTACCGATCAGGGAGAGGTAGATTATAATTCTCCCAGTGTATTAATTATTACCTGTTCATTGAATCCTGAGCTGATGTTAGGGTAAAACCACTGAAACCTTTAATTAGACTGAGGCATATACATTCTCCAGTCCCCAGAGCCCAGCACAGGACTGTGTCTCCTTTTTTAATTTAAGCTTATATCTTAGTGTTTTTTCTTTTAATTCTCATTGTTGGCACAACTTAGTTTTGCTTTGAACACACGTTGACTAATTTATAGAGACTGAACAACTGACTTATTCCTGTTTTCCTAGAAATTGCAGTAACATTACTTTCCTTGGGCTACCTGGAATAGAGTGAGTGCAGTCATCATTTTGAAAGCAGCCCTCAGTCCTAATAATGCAGAACCTTTACACTTCTTTGCCCAGCACTTGTACAAGATTGTTTGTTGTGGATCTCAGGGATTTTCCTCACATCCCCAAATGCAACAATGAGAAAACACCACATTGTTATCCAAAATCAAACTTTTGTCAGTATTGCATTCCCATTGCAAAACAGTTAAGAATTTTAGGAGTTCTGAGATTTTACCATGCTGAGATGTTTACCAACCTAGCATGTTCCTTTCTTACTGATGATGTCATGTAGATGAGACAATATTTCAGACACAGTGAACTTTATCACTCACTGCAATAGCAGCCAGGGTTAAATTTTGCATACATTCCCTAATCTCAGGTTAATACACAGAGTGAACTATTCAAACCTACAGAAGCAGTGGGCTGTTAACAAAAAGTTTAAGGCATGATAAAACACTAATTATATTGGTATCTTTATGTATTATTTATTAGAATCACTTGTTTATTAGTATCTTTACCTAGGATAAGTATATCATGACTCAACTTTACTTGCTGCAGAAACAATCATGAGAAATGACATGGGAAAAAATGAACATTGACTTTCCATTTTTCCTCCTGCTTTTATTGAGATATAATTGGCGAAGAACATTAAGTTTAGGTGCACATGAGAGTGGTTTGATTTACAAGTATAATGAAATAATTATCATAGCAACTTTAGGGAGAATTCATTATCTAATTTAAGTACAATATTAAAGAAATACAATTTGTATTTTGGTTGTGATGAAAAACCTTAGGGTCTACTCTCTTAACAACATTCATATATAACAAAAAGCAGTATTAATTGTAATTTTTATGTTACTACGGGGCATCCCTAGAACATGTTTATTTTACAGCTGGAAGTTTGTTGCATTTGAGTGCATGAATCAAATTCTCCTTTCCCACCCCTGCCTGTGTTAACTACAAGTCTATTTTTTTCTATAAGTATGTTTCCTTTTGAAGTGTACATTTATCTACAAACTGTATTAGTTTCTCTTACACATCATACTCTTTGCTATTTTTAGTACATTTCAAACTGATCACCAGAATATATCTAGTTATGATATGTTGCTATTTAAAGATATTTCATAGTTATTTACTATTCCCCATACAGCACATTTCTTGTCCCTGACTCATTTAATTTGCAACTGGAAAATTTTCTCTCTTAATTTTTGTCAAATATTTCTTTTTCCTCAACCCATTTCTCCCCTTCTGGTGAACAACCAGTTACTTTGTATATCTATATCTCCTTTTATGCTGTGTAATTTTCATTTGACTTAAATTTCAATTACGAGTAAAATCATACAGCATTTGTCATTCTCTTTCTGACTTATTTCACTTAGCATATTACCCTCTTGGTCTACCCATTTGTTGCAAATGAAGAAGTTACACTTTTTATAGCTGAGTAATAACCTATTGTATTTTTATCTGTTTGTGGGCATATATATGCATATATATTTATATATATAAATATAGATAAATTATGAAATATAAAAATAAAAAATAGATGGGTAGTTATATATACAATGAACACGCATTTTCTTTATCCATCATCTATTGATGAGCAATTAATTTGCTTCTATATCCTGTCTATTTTAAATAATGCTGCAGTGAATAAAGGTTTGAATTTATCTTTTCTAGTTAGTGTTTCTATTTTCTTGGAATAAGTATCCAGATATGGATACGTTGGATTATATTTTTAATTTTGAGAGAAAACTGCATACAGTTTTCCAGTGTCAGAGCCAATTTACACTCAGTCCAGCAGTGCATCAGGTTTGATTTTCTTACATCCTCACCAACACTTATATTTGTTATCTTTTGGATTATAGTCATTCTGAAAGGACTGATATAAAATTTCACTGTGTTTTGGACTTGCATTAATGATGTTAACCGGTTTCATATGCCTGTTGGTAATCTTTCCCCAACTGTATATTCATTTTTTGTAATGGGCTAAATGACCATAACTGTCTGATTTCATTTTTAGGCATTCTATGTGTTCCATTATTCCCTTTGTTCTGTGCCCCTACCATATTCTTTTTATTACTGTAGATTTGTATTATAGTTTTAAATCAGGGAAAGTGATACATCCACATATTTCTTTGTAAATTATGTTTGTGTTATTGTTTCTTTTCTTTTCTTTTCTTTTTTTAGTGATTTCAAGTCTTTTGGGTTTACATGTAAATTTTAGAATTATTTATTTTAAATTCTGAAAATACCCTTGGTATTTTGATAATCACTGAATTTAATTAGTGTATTTTCTTGGCTAGTACTCTCATTTAAACAATATTTTGTTCCTCATCAATGAACACAGTATATCTTTTCATCTGTTTGCATTATCTTCAGTTACTTTTATAAATATTTAATAGTTTTCTGTGTACAGCTCTTTTACCTCCTTGGTTGGATATATTTCCAGGTTTTTTTTTTTTTGTAATGCAACTGTAATGAGACAGTTCCCTTACTTTGTCTATCTGTTAGCTTGTTGTTAGTGTGCAGAGATGCAAGCTTTCTGTATGTTAATTTTACATTCTGAAATTTAATCAAATGCATTGATAAACCCTAGTAGTTTTGAGGTGCCATCTATGGATTTCTGTTTAAAGTATGTCATCTGCACACAGATACATTTACTCATATTCTTTTTTTCTATATTATATTTACATTAACTTTGGATAGCTATGGCTAGAATTTCCAATATTATTCTGAATAAAAGTGGTAAGAGTGAGCATTCTTGTCTTCTCCCTGCCCTTAAAGGAGATGCTTGCAGCTTTTAATCAGTGAGTGTCATGTTAGCTGAGATCTTGTCATGTATTACCTTATCTGTGCTGAGGTATGTTTCCTCATGCCCAATTTGAGGAGAAACTTAGTCACAAATAGATACGGAATTTTTTGAAACATTTTATGTCTCTATTGATTTGACCATATAATTTTTATTCTTCAATTTGTTAGTGTGGTGTATCATATTAATTAATTTGTGGGTAATGAATCACTTTTGCATCCCTGGAATAAAATGGACTTAATCATAATGTATAATCCTTTAAATGTGTTTTTTGCTTTGCTAACAATTTAGTGATGATTTTTAAAACTATGCTTATCAGTAGTATTTAACCTGTTGTTTTTTGAGTTATTTGTTCAGTTTTAGTAGTAGTGTGATACAGAAAGTTGGGGTAGGACGCCTTCCTTCCTCTGCATATTTTTGGAATTCTCTGAGAAGTATAGGTGATAGCTGTTCTCTAAATGTTTGGCACAAATTACCTGTGAAGCTGTCTATGCCTGGAATTTTGTTTCTTGGGAGATTTTGTTTAATTACTTATTAATTTCATAAGTGGTAATCTTTTCATATTTTCTATTTCTCATTCCATCCTGGAGATTATGTGTTTCTCAGAAATTGTATATTTCTTCTAGGGTTTCCATTTTATTTACATAAAATTAGTTGTATCTTCTTATAATGCTTTTTATTTCTTTGATATAAGCTGTAACTTCTCATTTATTTCTGAGCTTATTAATCTGAACTCTTTTATTACTCATGAGTCTGGTTAAATTTTATCCATTTTATTTATCTTTGAAAAGACATTATTATTTTGAATGAATATTTGGATTTTTAATCTTTATTTTATTTATGAATGTTCTGACTTTTCAGCTGTCTTTCCTTCTACTAACAAGTTTGTTTCATATTTTGCTACATCTTCAGTTTGTACAATTATGTTATAAGAGAGAGATGTTTCTTATTTGTATAAGTGGGATTATTTTGCTATAAGCATCCCTATTAATACTGCTTTTGCTATACCCCATGGACTTTTTTTTTGTCATTTTTCTTTATATATATTTCCTTTGATTTATACAGCAATCCATTGTTTGTTTAATATTATATGATTTATCCTCGACATTTTAGTGTTTCTCTTAGGTTTTTTCTTTTAGTAAATTTCTGTTCTCACAGAATCCATATGTTTCTTCACAAAACAAGGAGAAAAATAATAAAATTTATACAAAAACTGGAAAGAACTATTTTTCTAAAATTATCTTTGAAAAATGAACTAAGTTGTGGGTATTATCCTCCCTAACTTTAGAACATACTACAAAGATACAGTAATCAAAACATCAAAATATATCACTAAAAGAGACACATAGATTAATGGAACAAAATAAAAAGTCCAAAAATATGCCCACACACATAAGCTCAATTAGTCTACAATGAATGAGGCAACAGTATACAATGGAAAAAAAGGCAATCTCTTCAAAGGCTAGTTCTGGGAAAACAGAATATTACATGTAATAGAAAGATGTATGAGCACTTCCTTCCATAGAATACACAGTAACATAAAAATGGATTAATATCTTAAATGCAAAACCTGAAAATATACAATTTCTGACCATGAACAGGAGCAGAACTGCCTTTGAGAAAAATCATAGCAAAATTTATTTTTGATCTAACTCGTAAGTTAAAAAAAGGAAAAATAACAATAACAGTTTTTACTATTACTGGGAAAAAATAGATATAGTATGTGATACAGGGATTCCACTTCTTGTATAAGTGTGAAGTGCAAAACCTTTTGCAAAGCAAAGGGAACCTTCAGCAAGATATATGACAACACACAGAATAGAAGGAAGAGTTTCACACAAGGAAACCAACATTTAGTTAATATCCATAATATATATATGAAGCATATTAGACCCAATATTTAAAAAACAAAGACCCCAAAATAAAAACAGTTTAAGGATCTTCATGGAAACTTTTCAAAAACAGACATGTGGATGATTTTCATGCACATAAAAAGAAACATAACATTGCTATTAATTAGAAAATCATAAATCAAAACCAGAATGAAATATAATCTCACAGCAACCAAAATGGATATTAAAAATATTCTTCAAATGACAAACATTAATAAGAATGTTGATTAAAGGGAACCCAGGTACACATATGGTGGAAATAAAAATTGATGCATCCACTATTATAAAAGTGTGGACACTGCTAAGCAAACTAGAAATAGAAGCATCATATTTTCCAGCAATTCCAGCTTTTGATATAAATCTGAAAAAATGAAAGCATTAAATTTAAAGGATATATTACCCCCAATGTTCATATCATCATCATTTATAATAGCCAAGGTATGTAGCACAACTCAACTGCCCATCAACAGATGATTGGCTGAAGTAGATGTAAGATATAAATAACATAATAAATACTTAGTCATTGTCATATCAAAAAATAAAATTCTGCCTTTTGGAACAATGTGACTGGACCCAGAGACTGTTGCACACAGGAAAGCAGGTCATACAGAGAACAACACTCTACATTACCACTTACATGAGGAAACTAAAGATATGAGAGAAATAATCATTAAAAAAAATAGAAACAGAATCATATATCTATGTGTAGTGTACCAAGTAGTGGTTTCCATTGGGGACAGGAAGATGGATGGGGAAGACAGAAATATGCAAGCTTCTAGTTATAAATTAGAGAAGCATCAGGGCTATATTTACATCACAGAGAAATATTTTAATAATTTAAATGATTTTAAAGAGTTTATAGGCATATATTATAGTAAAATGTGCATGCATGAGGGAAAAACATTGAAGAAAAGAACCCAGGACAAACAAAGTATTTTATAGTACTCTGATATTAGGAGGTGATTTGTTCACTTTCTTTACTGTTCTTATAATTTCCTTATTAGAATTTAAGCTTTTAAATGAAACAGTATAGACTTTGAAAATAGTGACATAAGTTTAAATTATTTCTGTCTCTCCCCTTAAATCTACAGTCAGTGAAACTTTCACATTTCAACAAAAATAACTACAACACAAAACAATACTCCAGAGCACACGTGTGCAGCTGAAGTTTGATGGGCTAAAACACATAAAGGTGGCTGAACTGAGGGAAGAGCAGAGCTGGTGCCTGCGACCAAGGCCCACTGACTGGGGTATCTGAGCCCACAGGTTAAGAGTACCCAGTAGAAATAGGGTCACAGTGGTTCACACAGCTTCAGCCACCAAGTGCACCATCACTCATGGTCACAGGTAACTAGGAGGGAGCCACAATGCAGACAGAATTTCCATCCTGTAGACACTCAGACATTCGTGACACTCTCCCTACTTCCTATTCACAGTGGTGGAGACAAGTTTCCTTGCAACATTGGACACGGCAAAGACACTTGCCTGATTTCAAATTCCCACATGTCTTTACAACTTTCCTCAATGTGTGGACTGAGTCTCAATGGATATCAGATAAAAGGAAGGGTTCACCATACCAGTGACAACAGTGGCATTAACTACCAGAGTTGTCTAAGAAGTGACAATGTAAGCAATCTTTTATCCAGACAGTAGAAACTGGAAAGTGCAATTTTGAAATATTGTCAGAGGTAGCTCAGGTAATTAAAACCAAAGTTGTGCAATATTGCAAAATACCAGGAAACAAAATCAAGGACTCCAAATCCCATTCTGTTTTTTAGTGTCATCAGAACAATAATTTACCAAGTTCATGACCAATCTCAGTAACATTATAAGGCAAGCACACACACAGATAGACAGAAACAGACACTGACACAGATACACACGTGCACGCACACGCACACACACATGTACACACACACACAGAAAATATCAACCCTGCAGCAAACAAACTTAAAGTCATGGAATATTGGCGTATAACTAATAGAGAATCCAAAGAGATGTCATACAGAAACTCAATACAGAAAACAAAACTCAGAAAGAAGTTTAGTGAGTTCAGGAATAAAATAAATGGTGATAAGGAATACATTACCTAAGCGACTGAATCTATAAAATAACCTAACATTATTGGAGGACCAGATGAACTAAGTAAATGAGATGTAGAATACAACAGAAAGCACTGGAAGAAGACTGTCTTTGTGGAAGAGAGATAAGCAAACTCACCAATACAAAACTAGAAATGATAGGAGAGGGCAAAGATACAAGATATTAAAAACTGAGGAAATTCTACAATAGCCATCAGACTTCTTCAGGAAGTGCACATTAGCGTGAAATCCTGGAGGGAGAAGTAACTTAGAAGGCAGCTGATTGTTTATTTAAAATATTAATGGTTGATAACTTCCCAAAACTTGGTAAGGAACTGATAAACAAGTCCATGAGCCAACAAAACACCAATAACATTAAGACAAAAATACCTCCTTCAAGATACATTATATGCAAATTGGCAAGTCAATGATGCAGTAAAATTTTAAAGGCAGCCAAAAAATTTTTGATAATCTACAAAGGAACCCCCATTAAGCTATCAGCAGATTTCTGAGCAGTAAACATATGCCAAGGGTAATTAAAATGACATTTTGAAACTACTGAAGTAAGAAATCTGTCACCCAAGAATACTCGAACTTGCACAGTTATTACTTATATATAAAGTGAAAATAAAGACTTTACCAAACAAACCTGAACAAGATGAAAAAAAACAAAACCAAGACATCTTAAAAGAGGTGCATAAAAGAGCTATTCTAAGAAAAATAAAATGGCAAATATACGCAAAACATTGAACTAAAGCAGAGACCACGAGAAAGTTGCATCAGTTTTTTTGGGTATGTTTTGAAATGTTACTATTCTATATGTATTAAAGAGAGTAAAATAGGAAATCAGATGCAATAAATATAGATACATCAATCTGGTAACATGTTCACAAGAGTAAAAGAAATAATTTGAGTCAGTAATCATAAAAGTGAAAGAGTAAAAATAAAACAATTTTAAAGGAAAATGCTATCAGCGGAAAAGAAACTAAATTATACATGAGGTGTTTCATTTTTAATTGAAGAACAGTAGATGTAATATATTGAATAGTTTCAGATATACAGCATAGTGATTCCAACCACTTTGTAGATTATATTGCATTGTAAATTATTACAATAATTGTAACATAAAATTATTAAAAGTTATTGTGTAAAATTCCTTGATCTATACAGATTATCCTTGTTGCTTATCTCCTTTATGCATACTACTTTGCATCTGTTAATGTCCTACCATTAAATTGACTTTCCCTTCCACTTTGTTAAATATGAATTTTTTCCCATATCTTTCAGTCTGCTTCAGTCTTCTATATCTAATCTCTCTATCTCTCTACCATGTCCCTATCAAACTATTTATCTATCTATCTATCTGTCTATCTATCTATCTTGTATGTATGTATCTATCCTTCTATGTATCTATTTATCTGTCATCTATGAATAGATAGCTATAGATAGATGTACACAGAGATTTGTTATACTTTAGATTCCACATATAAATTATATTATATTCTTTAGTCTTCGTCTAAGTTAATTCACAAAGCACAATATATACTAGGACAATTCATGATGCTAAAATAGAAATGTGTTATACTTTTTCATGGCTGAGTAATATTCCATCGCATATTTATAGATATTTCATATCATCTTAAGTCCATAGTGTACTGTGGACTCTAGAATTGCTTCCCTGTGTTGCATATTATAAATAGTGCTGTTGTAAACATTGGTTCTTGTCAATTTATGGTTTTTTTCCCCAGATTTTTCCTAGAAGAGATATTACTCTTTCATATGGTAGTTCTCTTCTGGTTTTAAATAAATCTGAATACTGTTTTCCATAGAAGTTGTAACAATTTACATTTCTACCAAGAATATACAAGAGATTTCTTACCTCCACATCGTCTCAAACACTTTCTATTTGTAGACTTTTTGATAATAGCCACTGACTAGTGTGAAGTGATAATTCATTGTGGTTTTGAAATGCAATTAACTAATAATTAGTAATGTTGAACATTTTTATCACTTGCCAGTGACTCGTCTGTATGTTTTCATTGGAAAAATATTAACTCAGGCACTCTGCTCTTTTTTTTAATTGGGTTTTCTTTTTCACATTGAGTTGTGTAACCTAAATCCATGTTACAACAATTAAACTTCATCTATTAACCCCTGGCCTCTTGCATTGTTTGCAAATATGTTCTCCAAACACACAGGCAGTGTTTTCATTTCATTCATAGTTTCCTTACGTATGCAGAATTTTTCAAGTTTATTTAGGTCCCACTTGCTTATTTTTGCTTATATTTCTTTTACCGTAGGAAACTGATATTAGAAAATATTCCTATGATAGATATCCAATAGAGTACCACCTGCAGTCCCTTCTAGCAGAATTAAATTATCAGGTCTTACATTTAGGTTCTTAATACACTTGGGGTTTATTTTTGTATGTGATGTCAGGGAATGCTCTAATTTCACTGTTTTACATGTAGAAGTCCAGCTTTCCAAACACCACCCACTGACGAGACTGTCTTTTCTCCATTGTGTACTCTTGTCTCTTTTATCATTGATTCATTGCTCATAGGTGTGTGGAATTATTTCTAGGTTCTCTATCTGTTTTTATTGATTATATCTCTGTGTCAATGTCATGCTATTTTTATTACTGTAGGGTTGTAATATAGTAAGGTATCCAGGAGATTTATACCTCTAGATTTGTTGGTTTTTCTCAAGATCATTTGACAATTTTAAATGGTTTCATGTAAAACTTAAAGTTATTTATTTTCTGGTTCTGTGGGAAATACTACAGCTTCGTAATAGGAATTGCACTAAATCTGTAGGTTTCTTTGTGTAATACGGCCATGTTAACAATATTAACTCCTTCAAACCAAGATCACAAGACATCATTCCATTTCTTTGAATAATTTTTAATTTCTTTTCCAATGTTTTTTAATTTTCAGTATTTAGATCTTTCATATATGTGGTTACATTTATTCCAAGATATTCGGGGGGAAGGGATTTTAAATAGTATTGCTTTCAACGTCCATTTTAGGGTATCTCATGATGAATGGGTAGAAATGCAAGAGAATAATTTACATTAATCGTGTACCCAGCTCCTTTACTGAAATTATTTATTGTTCATATTAGTCTGTCTGGAGACCTTAGGACTCTATGTAGATTGTTATGTCATCAGTACTGGTGACAATTGTACCTCTTTTTTTCATTTTGCATTTATTTTATTTCTTTTTATTTCCTTTTCCTTTCTTCTTTTACTATGGAACAGAAGGGCTGAGGGTAGGAATCCTTGTCTTGTTCCTGAATTTATCCAGAATCCTTTCAGCTTTTCCCCTAAGTATTATAAACTGTTATAAATGTCCTTTAGTATGTTGAGAGATTTTCCGATTTTACTCACTTTCATGAGAGTTCTGATCATGAATACATGTTGAATTTTGTCTAATGCTTTCTCTGTGTCTATTGACACGGTCCTGTGAATTATGTCCTTCCTTTATTAAATATGCATCATGCTGATTGCTATGTGTATGTTATACCATCCCTGTGACTCTGGAAGGAATCCAACTGATCATCGTGTATAACCCTTTCTATGTATTGCTGGATTAATTTGTTAATGTTTTTTTGAGGATTTTTGAATGTACATTCATCAAGGATATTGTGTTTACATTTTCTTTTTTTTTTTTTTTTTGGTAGTGTCTTTGGCTGGTTTCTTTAACATGGTATTCATGGCCTCATAGAATAACTATGGGAATTTTACTTCCTCCTACATTTTTTGAAATAGTTGAGAGGAAACAAGTTTTAGTGAATTCATCCAGGCATTTTGTTCAAGGGATGTTTTTAAAATTATAGATTTTATTTAACTTACAATGATTGCTTTTTTCAAGTTTTCAGTTTTCTCTTTATTCACTTTTGGCAGACTGTACGTTTCAAGAAATATGTCCATTTCTTTAAGGTTGTCCAAATGGTTGTCATGTAACTGCTCAAAGTGCTTTCATAATCTTTGTTTGCATTTCTGTACTATCAGACATAATTTGTACTGTTTCATTTCTTTTTTTGTTTGGGTCCACTCTTTATTTGTTGATAAGCCTTGCTAAATGCTTATCAATTTGTTAATATTTTTAAGAAAAAAGCTGTTGATTTTATGATTTTTAATTTATTTTTTAACTTTTATTTTATTTATTTTCTACTGAAACATTAAAGATTTCTCATTCTACCACCTTTGGGTTTTGTTTGTTCTTATTTCTGGTTATTTTGTTTGGTAAGCTTGGTCCTTTGTGTGAGGTTTTCCTTTTCCTTGAAGAAGGCCTGAATTGTTCTAAACTTCCCTCTTATGATTGCTTTTGCTGCATTCCATACATTTTATGAAGCTGTGTTTTCACTGTAATTTGTTTCCAGGTATGATTTTATTATCTCTTTGATTTCATCATTGACCTATTTTTTATTTAATTTTTTTAAAGGATATGGTTTAATCTCATGTATGTGCCTTTCCTGTTCTTCTTTCTATAGTTGATGCATAGTTTCAAACTTTTGTGTATTGAAAAATTCTTGCTGTAAACTATATTTGTTTAAATTTCCTGAGGCTCTTTTCATGACATAGTATGTGGTTAATTCCTTAGAAAACATCCTGTACACACTTGAGAAGCTTATGTGTTCTCCATTTCTGATGCAGTGTCCAATAGCTCATTTAGATTCAAATGATCCAATATGTCATTAAGACCTCTGTTTCCTTACAGCTATTCTTTCTGGATGATATGTCCATCAGAATAGCGAGGTGTTAAACTCATAAACTATTATTTTTTATAATGAATTAATTACTTCATGTCTACTAATATTTCTACTTATAATAAGGATCTACAGTATTGGGTCCATATATAATTTAATGAGTGTAATACTCTATTTTTACATTGATCTCTTTTTCTTTATTTAATCTCATATTAATCTTTCATTGTGAACCTTATTTTAAAATGTATTTTGTATGATTTGAGCATTGCAAGGTGCATTTTCTTGTCATTTCCATCAAATAACTTTTATTTTATTTCCTGGCTGTGTTTATCTTCCACCATAAAGTGACAATTTTTTGTGCGGGAGGACAAGATGTTGCAGGAGAAGGATACTCATAGCCCACCCTTTCCCTCAAATGCACCAAATCTCATCCACAGACCCACTCAGCTATCCAGAGAATCTGCAGATCTCTGATATAACATTGTCCCCTTCAAAAGATAAAGATGCAATAAATCTGGCATGAGAAAAGGAAGAAAGAAAGGAGAAAATGCAAAACAGATTGGGACAAGCTCCACAGGGAGGGAGCAGCTAAGAAGGACAGGCATTCATTCACTGTGTCTCCCCTCTCCAACTGAGAGTTTGGCAGGATGGAGGGGGAGCTTCCAAGCCTTGAATCTGTACAGAGTATAAGTTGACTGACAGAACTAAGTAAACAGGCACAGACACCCAGCCCATGATGCAGCCAAGAAGCTGGGGGCAGGGCCATGCAGCATGAGCTGGGTGGAAGTTGGGGACGGCTGCACTGAGGCAGTCCTGGGGAATGGATGTTGCTGTGTGCCATTGCTGTGGGTGCACAGAGCAAGACAACCTGGGCCCTCCATGAAGCAACAGGGCATATGTGCCCTGTAGAGGGAAGGTTACTTAGCCATCTCTGAAAATCTGCAAACGTTTCTAGGTGAAGAGAGTTGGGGTTCAGACACAGCCACAATACCTTCTGGTGCTTTGCACCCAGGCAGCAGTGGGTGAAAAATCTGCATCCATGTCTAAGGATTTAGAAACTTTAAGGGCCAGATGGAGACTTCTCTACATCCTGAGGCAGATAGGATTCTTCTAACCTGGTTTCTCAGAGAACTTGCATCACCAAGGCAAACAAGCAGCTGGGTTTTGGGCCAGATCAGGGACAGGGCTGTTCCTCAGGCTTCCCTGAGCCCACTTCCGGTGTGCAAACCCAAGGCAGATCATACAGTGGCTCACAGAAGTGGAGCAACCGGCACCCTGATGGGGTGTGTGGCCCCCCAAATTTTGGGCTGGAATTCAGCCCCTGACCATGGTGCTAGGAGAGGGCATGATGCACACTCCTGCCTGGTCAGTCTGAAACATCTGACTGCAGCATCGGACAAGGCAGTGACAAGCAGCCCACAGTAAAGAGAGCTGCTCCAGATGCAGTGTTGGGTGTAGGAGTGATCGGCTTGCAGACAGGCACTGGGAGCAGCACAAATGGGGGCTCCAATGGAAAGCCCCTGAAAACAGGAAGATGAGCTTCCATAGCAGGATGAATAAAGAAAGACTTCACATTAAATGTACCCAGTCTCCAGGAGGACACAGACCACACCCTTTTTTAATCTGTTATTACCTCTTCCATTTTCTATTACTCTGTTAATTTTTACTACTTATTCAATTATATATACACCCATTTTAATCCCTTTGACATTTTTAAAAAATATTTTTATTACTATTATTTTTCAAAACTCTGCTTCAACTTCCTCTTATATTATGCATTATACATTGTCTTCAAACATTTATTTCCCCTTCTTTAAAATTCTTTATCTCTCTTTCTCTTTTTTCTATTTTCTAAGTTGTATTGCTACATAGGCATTAGGTAGATAAACTCCTTTAGGACCACATTAGATAACTGATACTCCATAAGCCACAGTGCCAGAGAGGTAGGAGCAAGATGAAAAAGCAGTCAAACCATTCCCAAATAAAAGAACAAGAGAAATCCTCTGAAAGAACGATCAGTGTAATAGATATCAATAGCCTACTAAATCAAGATTTCAAAAAAGGGGTGATCAAATTACTGAAGGAAATAAAAGATAGTGGTCAGAGATATAAAATATGTCAAAAATGAAATAGAAGCTATAAAGAAGAGCCAAGTAGAATAGGTAAACCCGTTGACTGAGATGAGTAATGATCTAAAGGTATCTCAAAGCTGACTAGATAATGCAGAGGAATGAATTAGTGACTAAGAAGACAGGACAATAGAAAGCACAGAATCAGAACAGCTACAAGAGAAACAATGAGAAACAAGTGAAAAAAGCATAAGGGACCTATGAGAGAATAGAAAGCATGCCAATCTTGGCATGATAGAAGTCCCAGAGGGGAGGTAAGATCAAAGGGGATTGCAAAAGTGTTTGAAGAAATCATGACTGAGAACTTCCCAAACTTAAAGAAGGAATCAGATATCCAAGTACAGGAAGCTCAGAGTGTCCCAAACAGGAAGAACCCAAATACACTCACACAAAGACATATAATTAAGATGGCCAGAGTCAAGGATAAAGAAATGATCCTAAAGGCAGCAAGAGAATAGCAAAGAGTGAGTTACAAGGGAATCACTATATGACTCACAGCTGATTTCACTACACATATACTAAAGGCCAGAATGGAGTGGCAAGATTTATTCATAGTACTGAATGAAAAAAAGGTATACCCTAGAATACTTTAAATAGCAAGGTTTTCATTTATGGTAGAAGGAGACAAAAAGGATTTCACAGACAAGAAAAAGCTACAACAGTTTTGCAACACTAGAACCATGCTAAAAGAAATACTGAAAGTTCTACTCTAAAAAGAAAAGCAGCAGGATGCTACAGAAATATGAATCTCACAGCTGGAAATGTGATAACTCATTAATTATAAATAAAATAAACACTAAATTTTAAAACAAGATATACAAACAATTGAGAGTTTGAGAGGGAGGCAGGATAATGGAGAATTTACTTTTTTGGTCTTTCTTTTACAAAATTTTGCTCTCGGTAGGATGGGTTTGAGATCATGTTACTATCCGTTTAATAAAAGCAGTTATAGAAATGGTCTAAAAGACTTATATAAAAGGGTAACAACAAGACAAAAACTTATCAGAGTGTCACTAAAACTAAATAAACTTCATGATAATACAAAGTAAAATGACCAAACCATAACAGGACAATGAAAAGAACAAAGAGGAAATAACAAATCTACTGAAAAGATAAGGTCAAAATGGCAATAAACACAAACATATCATCGATTATTGTAAATGTTTATGGACTAAATGCTCCAGTCAAATGTCATAGAGTGGCAGGCTTGATAATAAAGCAAGAACCGTGAATATGCTGCATACAAGAGACCCACTTCAGGGAGAAGGACACATATAGTTTGAGAGTAAAAGGATGGAAAAGGGTATTCCATACGAATGGAAAAGCCAAAAAAGTAGGTGTTGTAGTATTGATTTCAGACAAAATAGTCTTTAAACAAAGGCCATAAAGAAAGATAAAGTAGGACATTTTATAATGATTGAAGGAGTTATACAAAATGAGGATAGCACACTCATTAATACATATGCACCAAATAGAAGAGCACCTAAGTACATAAAATAATTACTAACAGATGTAAAGGGGATTGTGATGGGAATCTAATCATAGTTGGAATTTACAACACTGAATTAACATCACTGGACCTATCACTGAGACAGAAAATGAATAAGGCAACAGAGAAGTTAAAAAATACAATAGAAATATTACACTTTGTGGATATTTTCAGAGCATTGCCCCCCCCCACAAATTAGTATATACATTCTTTTCAAGTACACATGGGATATTTTCCAGGATTCATAATATATTTGGGCACAAAATAACCCTCAGCAATTTTAAGAAAATAGAAATTACCTCAAGCGTCTTTACTGACCACAATGCCATGAAGCTAGAAATCAACAACAGAGAAACAAAGGAGAAAAAATGGAAAACATGGAGATTAAACAATATGTTATTAAAAAACGAATGGTTCAAAGAAGAAATCAAAGCTGAAATGAAAAATTACCTTGAGACAAAGAAAATGAAAGCAAAACCACACAAAATTTATGGGACACAGCAAAAGCAGTGCTCAGAGGGGAGTTTATAGTGATACAGGCCTACCTCAAAAAAGAACAATCAGAAATAAACAATTAAACCCAATAGCAGATTGAACTAGAAAAACAAGAAGGAAAAAACCCAAATGGCAGCAGAAGGAAAGAAATCATAAATATTGCAGAGGAAATAAATAGAGATTGAAAAAACCATAAGAAAATAATCATCCATTCCAAATTGTGGTTATTTGAAAAAGTAAGCAAAATCGACAAACCTCTGGCAAAACTCAATAAGAAGAAAAGAGAGAGAGCACAAATTAGCAAAATAAGATAGGAGAATGGAGAAATTACAACAAATAAATTAGAAATACAGAATATCATATGAGAATATTATGAATAGTTTATGGAACCAAACTGGATAACCTAGAGTAGGTGGACAAGTTTTTGGAAACATACTGTCCACCATGACTGAATCAAGAAGAAACTGACCCTTTGAACGAGCAGAGCACTAGAAATGAAATCAAAATAGCAATAAAAAATGTCCCTACAAATAAAAGTCCAGGACTGAACGGCTTCACAGTGGAATTCTACCAAACATACAAAGAAGAACTCATACCAGGATTTCTCACACTCCTCCAGAAGATTGAAAAGGAAGGAATACTCCCAAAGTCATTCTATGAAGCCACAATCACCCTGACACCACAACCAGGAAAAGACAATACCAAAAAAAATAATTATTGTCCAAAATCACTGATGAACACAGACGCCAAAATCCTCACCAAAATAGTAGCAAGCAGAATCCAACAACACAGAAAAAAGATTATACATCATGACCAAATGGGGATAATACCAGGGACACTGGGGTGGTTCAACATATGCAAATCAATCAATGTAATACAGCACATCAACAAGAGAAAGGACCAAAACCACATGATCATCTCAATAGATGCAGGAAAAGCATTTGATAAAATTCAACACCCATGTATGATAAAAACTCTCACTAAAGTGGGCATAGAGGGAACTTATCTCAGCATCATGAAAGCTATAGATAACAAACCTACAGCTAGCATAGTACTCAATGGTGAGAAAGTTAAAATCTTCCCACTAAAATCTGGGAAAAGACAACGATGCACACTATCACCACTCCAACTCAATATAAACTTGGAAGTCCTAGCATCAGCAATCAAACAAGAGAGAGAATTAAAAGGGATGCAATTTGGAAACGAAGAGGTAAAATTCTCACTATATGCAGATAGTATGTTACTATATATAGAAAACCCTTAAAGAACCAAACAAAAACTACTATATCTGATCAAAGAATTCAGCAAGGTAGCAGGTTACAAGATTAAGGTTCAAAAATCAGTGGTAATTCTTTATGCTAATGATTCAGATAATACTATCGAGCTACAGTCAACATGACAGCACTGTATTTGTAGGGAAACAGACATATAGGCCAATGGAACAGAATAGAGAGCCCAGAAATGAACCCACAAACTTTTGGTCAATTAATCTTTGACAAAGGAGGCAAGAAAATACAATGGAATAGAGACAGACACTTCAGCAAATGGTGTTAGGAAAACTGGAGAGCAGCATGTAAATCAATGAAGCTAGAACACTCCCAATGGAGCTAGAAAACCACACACAAAAATAAACTCATACTGGATCAAAGACTTAAACATAAGAAAAGATAAAATAAACCTCCTTGAGGAAAATATAGGCAAAACACTATCTGAAATAAGTCTCAAAAATTTTCTCGTAGAAGAAATAAAAGTAAGAATAAACAAATGAGACCTAATGAAACTTACAAGCTTCTGCACAGTAAAGAAACATGAAGTAAAACAAAAAGACCACCTACGGAATGGGAAAAAAATTTGCATATGAAACAGACAAAGGCTTGAACTTCAGAGCATATAAGCAGTTCACCCAACTGAATAAGAAAAAATAAACAAGCCAATGCAAAAATGGGCAGAAAACCTAAACAAGCGATTCTCCAAGGAAGACATACAAATGGTCAAAAGGCACATCAGAAAATGCTCAATATCACTGATTATCAGAGAAATGCAAATCAAAACTACAGTGAGATATCACCTCACACCAGTCAGAATGGCCTTCATTCCAAAATCCACAAATGACAAATGCTGGAGAGGCTGTGGAGAAAAGGGAACAGTCCTTCACTGTTGGTTGCAATGCAGTTCGGTGCAGCCAATGTGGAAAGCAGGATGGAGACTCCTCAAAATCCTAGGAATAGAATACCATATGACCCACGAATCCCGCTCCTGGCCTTAAATCCAGAAGGAAATCTATTTCAGGATGACACCTGCAGCCCAATTTTCATAGCCAGCACTATTTACAATAGCCAAGACATGGAAACTGCCTAAATGTCCATCAACAGTTGACTGGATAAAAAAGAGGTGGTATATTAAAACAGTGGAATACTAGTCAGCCATATAAACCATCAACATAATGCCATTTTTAGCAACAAGGATGCTCCTGGAGAAAATCATTCTAATTAAATTAAGACAGAAAGAGAAATAAAAATGCCATATGAGATGGCTCTAAAAAAAAACCAAAACAAAACAAAAAAGCACAAAGAAAAAAAGGAATAGACAGCAGACATAGAATACAAAGTTTTGTTTGCCATGGGGTGTGGGGTGTGAAGAGATAGACTGGGATAGCAAAATTGTAGAATAGATAAACAGTATTGCACTGTATAGCACAGGGAAAAGTACAAAAGTTCATACAGCAGTTCAAAGACGATAAAATGGGACAACAAATGCACATATGTTCATTTTAAATGAAAAATTGTGCTCTACTCTGGAACTGGAGACAACTTCGTAAAATGACTGTAAATCAATAAAAAAAGGTAAAAATGAAAAAAAAATTATCCTAAATATTACAGGGGTAAATATAAATTATAGAGAATAAAAATCTATTCAAAAGAGTAATAGAACCAAGATTTTGTTTTATGTTTTCTTTTGAGATAAGCAAATTAATAAACCTCTAGCCAGGTGCATCATGAAGAAAAGGTAGATGATCCAAAGAAATAAATTAAGAAATAAAAGAAGAGAAATAACAATTGTTACCTCAGGTATACAAAAAAGGGATCATTTTGTCAAAAATTACACGCATAAAAACTGGACAACTTAGAAGAAATAGACAAATGTCTAGAAGAAGAGATTAGGAGAAACAAATAATTTGAACAATCTGTGTGCTACAAGAAAGATAGAATCTGCATTTAAAAAAATCAATGAATAGAAGTGCAGATTTAAACAACTCCCGTGGAGAACTGTACAAAAATACAAATCAAAACTTATACTCTTCAAACTATTCAAACTTAGTAAAGATGTGGGAAACTCCCAAATTAATTCTATGAAGATTTCATCACCCTGATATCAAAACCAACATAAAAATAATGGGCAAATGCAATTTCAAACCATTATATTTGATAGAATTACATGCAAAAATTCTACAAAATATTATTAGCAAACTAAATCCAGCAATACATACACCATGATGTACTTGGATTCATTGCAGGGTCAGAAGAGACGTTCAACATTTACAAATCAATCAGTTTGATACACCAAATTAACAAAAGAAAAAGAGAAAAAGTAATGGTCATCCCAATAAATCCATAAAAAGCATTTCATAAAATTCGACTTTTATTCATTAAGACAGCAAATACAGTAACAACAACAACAGCAACATCAGCAACAATGACAGAAACCTCTTAGCAATGTAGGATTCAGGAAATATATCTCAACATAACTAAAGTCATTAATTACAGACCCACAGACAACATAATATGCAAAAGTGAAAATCTGAAAGCCAAATTAAGGAATAAGACAAGGATGTCCACTCTTACAATTTCTATTAAACACAGTATGGGAAGTTCTAGCAACGGCAATTGGACAAGACAGAAAGCTATTCAAGTTGGATTGAATGAAGTAAAACTTTTATTATTTTAGATGACATAATAATTTATATAGTGATCCCTAAAGATTCTCCAAACTAAAAGAACTAAAACTAATAAACACATTTAGCAAAGCAGCATGATTCATGATTAATATACAAAAACTGTCACATTTCTTTACACTAAAAATTAAATATTCCGTAATTTTATAAGATCCATATGAAATCAGAACAAAAAATGAAAAACCTATGAAAAAAAATAATAAAATGAAGATAAAGAAATTTGAAGTGGATGCAAAGAAATGGAAAGAAATCTCAAGGTCTTAGTTAAGAGGAATAAATATTGTTTAAGTATACATACTACAAAAGTTGTCTACAGATATAAAGTGATTCAGATCGAACTGCATGTTATTTTCCACAGAACTAAAAACAGTCCTATGATTTGTATGGAAATGCAAAAGAACAAGAACTGCAAAAGTAACAATGAGGGAAAAGAACAAAGTTGGAGGCATAACCCATAACTCTCCCAGATCTCAGACTATATTAAAACATACAGTAATCAAAACAGCACAATGCTGAAAAACAAATAAACATCTATATCACTAGAATGGAACACAGAGGCAGAAATAAGACATCACACCTATGGTCAACTAAACTATGACAAAGGAAACAAATATATACAATACCTTTAAGACATTCTTCAGTAAGTGCTGTTGAGAAAGCTAGACAGCTACATGTTAATCAATGAAATTAGAACATTCCCTCACACTGTACAAAAATAAACTCAAAATTATTTATATATCTGAATCTAATGCATGACAAAATAAAACTCCTGGAAACTAACATAAGCAAAACAAGACATATATTGAAGTAAAATTTTCTTATGTCACTCTCCCAAGCTGAAAACTTTAAAAACAAAATAAACAAATAGGACCTAATTAAATTTAAAAGCTTCTAAGTAGCAAAATATATAAAATGAAAAGATGAACTTCCAAATGGGAGAAAATATTAGGAAACAATGCAATCAACAAGAGGCTAATTTCTGAAATACACACATCTTTCATACAACTCCATTTCAAAACTCTACAAACAACTCAGACAGAAAATGAGCAGAAGACATTTCTGTAAAGAAGACACACAGATGACAAACAGGAAAAGTAAAACATGCTCACATTGCTAATCACTATACAAAGCAAAGACAAAAATAACATAATGTTTTACCTCACACTATAGAGAAGGCCTGTCATCAAAATGTCTTCAAATAATAAAGAATGGGGTGGTTGTGGAGAAAAAGGGACTCTCCATCGCTGTTGGTGGGAATGAAAATTTGTCCAACCACTTTGGGAACAGTATGGGAATTCCTTTACATAATAAAAATAGACCTATCATGTGACGCAGCAATCACATTCCTGGGCATATAAAACATAAAACCTGAAAACAAAGAATCCTAGGGTAAAATATAAGAATTACACTGTGACATTGGATTTAATATGATTCTTCATATGTCTCCTCTGGCAAGGGAAGCAGAAACAAAACTAACAAAATACGATTGTATCACTCTAAACAGATTTACACTACAGAAGAAATGACAAATAAAATGAGAACTCAACAAACACAATGGGAGAATATATATGCAAGTAATAATTTCCAATCTAGTGTTAATATCCAAAATTTATGGCAAACCCTTACCCCACAGCAACAACAAAAATACCAAATGAACCAACTAAAAAAAGTCCATAGGAACTGAAGAGATAGATCTGAATCAATTTTCTGTAGAAAACATACAGTTGGCGAAATGACACATGAAATTATGTTCAGAGATATAAATTATTAGGAAAGTCATATACCAAAAGTGAGACAAGACCACACACTTGCCAGAAGGCTCTCATCAAAAAGAAAATAGATGATAGTGAGATTGTGGAAAAAAGAAACCCCATGGACACTGTTGATAGGAATGCAAAATATTGATTCCATTGCATATATACATCAAATTTTCTCCATACATTTTTCTGTCAAGGGATGTTGGGTTAGTAGGCCCCTGTCTGAAGGCTCTAAAAAATAAGCCCTTGGGCTGAACTGTTAAAAAAGCTGTGAGGAATGTCACATATCCAGGCTGGATAATAAATTGCCTAATCAATGTATCCAGTATGGATGGCTATATAGCCTATGCTGTGTAAGTTCCTCATAGAAGGACAACCTAAGACAGGCACAGCCGGCTGGATAAGAGATGGCCTACTTAATGAAGTTCCGTGATGAACTTTAAAACAATCCTTGATCATTTAACATCCTGTGCTTACTGAAGGAGCATGGGGACATAAATAGCTTAAGATTATTAACATTGTTATAACTAAGATGATATGTGAGGCATTGTGCATGTCCTATATAAACCCTTCTTCTAAGAATCAATAAACAGTGAACTGCTCCACTTTTGTCCACACAGTGTTTGTGTGTATATGATATCGTGCCACTGATAGGGTAAATTTAATTTGTTGGAAGTAACTTAAAAGAATGTTGCATTATATACAATGCTTTTTCTGCACTTATTGAGATGATTATTGAGTTTTATTTCTCATTCTATAAGTGTGGCATATCACCTTTATTGATTTGAATATTTTCCAGTATCCTTAAACCCAGGGATAAATCCCTTTACTCATGTATGTGTATTATACATTAAATGAGTTGTTGAATTCATTTTGTTTTTGTTTTGTTGAGAATTTTGTCACATATGTTCATCAGGGATAATATTCTATATTTTGCATATAATGTCCTTTCTAGCATTGTTATGCAAATAATACTGGCTTCATAAATCATGTTTCGATTCTTTCACACCCTTCAAATTCTTGGAAGAATTGTGGAAGAATTGGTGAAAAATTGTTTTCAAATGTATCACAGAATTCACCAGTAAAGTCATCTTGTAAATATTTTCTTGTTTGGGAAGTTTGGATTATTGATTTACTCATGCACACTTTTGCTCTATTTAACTTTCTTAATTCTTCTTGATTCAGTATTGGAAGACATATGTTCCTGGAAATTTGTCTTTTGTTCAAAGTCATTCAAATCTTTGGCTTGTGGTAATTTCTTATGATGCTTTGCATCTCTACAAAATCAGTGTTAATATCTTCTCTTTTATTTCTGATTTTATTTGAGTCTTATTTTCTAAGTCAACCCAAACGTTTGTCCACTTTATGTTTACAGACTTAGGTTTTTTTTTATCTTTTCAATTATTTCTCTTATTTGCCTTACTCTGATTCATTCAATTTTATTCTTTATTCTTTCTGTTTTCTCCTAGATTCTTGAGGTGTAAAGATAAGTAGTGTGAATTATTGTATTTCATTTATTATTAAATATTTTCTATTTAGATACTATTTATTTATTTATTTATTTACATATTTATTCATTTATTTATCATTCAATTATTGCCATTTACAATGTGTCAATCTGTGGGGTATAGCACAGTTTTCCCGTGCATGCAAACATTTGTGTGCATATTAAAGGTTTCTTTACGTTATTTAAGTTACTACCCTGTGTCATACGAAAGAAATTTTGAAAAAAATCTATTTTTATATATAGTGGATAACATGTATAAATATACAGCTCCCAAATATATCCTCTCACTGCCCCTTTCTGCAGTAATCATAAAATTGTTCAGTAGATCTGCATGTGTGCTTCAGTTTTGTAGGCGAAATCACTGTGTTCTCATCCAAAATTTTTTTAAGTTTCCACATATGTCATGTAATGTATTATTTTCCTTTCTCTTTCTGGCTTACTTCAATTAGAATGACACTTATTCGGGACATACATTTTGCTGCAAATGCCATTGTTTTTTCATTTTTTATTGCAGAATAGTATTCCATTGTGTAAATATGGCATAACTTCTGATTACTGTCATCTGTTGTTGGACAATTAGGTTGCTTCCATGTCATGGCTGTTGTATATAGCACTGCTGAGAACATTGGGGTGCAGGTGTCTTTTTGAATTAGAGTTCTCTTTGATATATACCCAGAAGTGGGACTGCTGGATTGTATGTTAAGTCTATTTTTATTCTTTTGAGGAATCCCCATCCTGGATTCCACAATGACTGCACGAATCTACATTCCTTCCATCAGTGTAGGATGGTTCAAATTCTCCACACCTTCCCAAGCATTTATTGTTTGTGAACTTTTGAATAATGTCCATTGTGATTATTGTGAGGTGATACTTCATTATAGTTTTGAATTGCCCTTCTCTGATAATGATAGTGAGCAATTTTTTTTCATGTATCTGTGTGGCATTTGTATGTCTCTATTGGAGAATTGCTTGTTTAGGGCTCCTGCCCATTTTCAGATTGGGTTTCTTGCTTTTTTTATTATTATTATTAGGTGGTATGAAGTCTTTATATTTTGGAAATTTAGCCTTTGTCAGTTGCATCACTTCTAAATATTTTCTTTAATCTTGTAGGTTGTCATTTTGCTTTGTTTATGGTTCCCTTTGCTGTGCAAAAGCTTATAAGTTTAATTAGGTCCCATTTATTAATTTTGCTCTTACATCCATTACCTGGGTAGGCTGTTCTAGGAGATCATTGCTGAGATTTATGTCAGAGTGTTTTGCCTATGTTTTCTTCTAGGAGATTTACTGTGTCTTGACTTACATTTAAGTCTACAAGCCATTTTGAGTTTATTCTTGTGTATGGAGTGAAGGAGTGTTCTAACTCCATTGCTCTGCATGCTGCTATCCAGATTTCCCAACACCAGTTGGTGAAGATATCGCCTTTTCTCTGTCATATTCCTTGATACTCTGTTAAAGATTAATAAAACATAGGCCTGTAGATTTATTCCTAGTCCCTGTATTCTGTTCCATTTTTCCACATGCCTGTGTCTGTACCAATATAATATAGTTTTGATTATTGTGTCTCTGCAATAGTTTGTGGAGATCTGGTGGTTTATTTCTCCAGCCTCTTTTTTTTTCTTGAATATTGCTTTGGAAATTATGGATCTTTTATGACCCTGTGTAAATCTTTGGATCATTTGTTTCAGGCCTAAAAAGAAATGTTCTGCATAATTTGATAGGAAATCACATTAAGTGTGTAGATTGCCTTTGGCAGTATGGTCATTTTAACAATGTTGTTTCTTCCATTACAATTCCATTGGGTAACTTTTCAATTCTTCAAATCTTTTTTGATTTCCACAATCAATGTTTTCTAGTTGTCCATGAATAAGTTATGTACCTCCTTGGTCAGATATATTCTTAAGCATTTAATAGTTTTCTGTGCAATTATAAAAGTGTTTGTTTCTATACTTTGTTTCCCTGTTGATTTTTTGGTAGTGTAAAGAAATGCAATTTGTTTTTGTACATTACTCTGAGTACCTTGCCCAGTTCCTTTTTTAGCCTAAGTAATTTTTTGTGAAGCTTTTACAGTTTTCTCTATATAGGGTCATGTCTGCATATTGTGGCAATTTTACCTCTTCATTTCCAGTCTGAATACTTTTATTTCTTTTTCTTGCCTGATCATTGTGGCTAGGTCTTCCAAGACTATATTGAGTTGAAATTGTGAGAATGGGCAAACTTGTCTTGTCTCAGGTTTTTATGGGAAGGGTTTCAGTTTTTCACTATTGAGTATTTTGCTGGCTATATGTTTGTCATAAATAGCTTTCATAATGTTGAGATATGGTCCCTCTATGCCCACTGTGATAAGAGCTTTTATTGCAAAAAGGTGTTAAATATTATTAAATGCTTTTTCTGTATCTACTGAGATGTTCATGTGTTTTTTTGTCCTCTCTTTTGTTGATATGGTGTATCACAATTCATTGATTGATTTGCATATGTTGAACCATCTTTGTGTTCCTGATATGCACCTAACTTGTCCATGGAGTATAATCTTTTTTTGCATGCTGTTCGATTCTCTTTGTTAATAATTTCTTAAAGACTTTTACATCTATGTTTATCAAGGATATTGGCCTATAGTTTTCTTCTGAGGTATTGTCTTTGTCTGGTTTTGGTATCAGTTTGATGTTGGCCTTATGGTGTGAGATAGGGAGTACTCTCTCCATATCAATCTTTTGGAAGAGTTAGAGGAGGACTGGTATGGATTTTTCCTTGAACGTTTGGTCAAATTCCCCAGTGAAGCTATTTGTGTCTGAATGTTTGCTTGCAGAGATTTTTTATTTTATTGATAATTCTATTCCATTTCTTGTGATCTTTCTGTTCAAATGGTCAATTTCTTCTTGATGCAATAATGTTGGGCTAATGTTTCCAGAAACTTCTCAATGTCTTCTTGGTTATCCAGTTTGTTTCCATACAGTTGCTCATGGTATTCTCTTATGATATTATGCAAATTTGTTGTGCTCTTTGTAATTTCTCCAATTTCATTTCTTATGTTGTGTTCCCCCTTTTATCTCGTTGGTGAGCCTGTCCAGAGATTTGTCAATTATGTTTACTATTTCAAAACATTGTTGATTGATTTTTCTATTTTTAATCTCTATTTCAATTCTTTCTTCCTTGATCTTTTTTATTTCCCTCTTTCTGCTTACTTTTGGTTTTGTTTGTTCTACTTTTCATGATAGTTTACAAAGAACGTTAGATTATTTTTTTGGAAATTGCTCTTCTTATATAAGGAGGGCCTTGTCACTATGAAATTCCCTCTTAAACCTGTTTTAATGGTATTCAATTGACTTTGTGTAGTGTTTTGCCATATTTCACAAGATATTTTTTAATTTATTCTTTTAAATCTTCACCTCCCTCCCTTGTTTTAGTAGCATGTTTTTTAATCTACATACTGTCATTTTTTTCTCCCTGTTTTTCTTTCATTGATTTCTAGTTTCATGTTTTTATACTCAGAAAGATGCTTGAAATAATTTTTATCTTCTTAAATTTGTTGAGGCTTCTTCTGTGCCTGATTACATAATCTTTCCTAGAAAATGTCCCATGTGCACTGGAAAAGAATATATAATCTGTTTTGGGGACAAGTACTGTTTTGAAAATATCAACCAACTCCAATTATTTTATTGCATCTTTCAGTGTCTTTGTTCCCTTATTAATTTTCTGTCTGAAAGACCAATCTAGTGATGGTAATGGGGAGTTATAATCTCCTACTGTGATTGTGCTCCCATCGATTTCTTCCTTTTCATCTATTAGTGTTTGCTTTATGTATTTAGGTGCTCTAATATTGAGTGCATATATATTAATGAGTATAATATCCTAATTGTGTGTTGCTCCTTTAATCATTATATCATGTCCTTGTTTATCTTTCTCTATGGCCTTTCTTGTAAAGTCTATTTTGAGTGAAGTCAGTACTGCTAGCCCTGCATTCTTGTCATGTCCATTTGCATGTTATATATTTTTCCATCTTCTGACATTCAAATGATATTTGTTCCTCTTACTAAAGTGGGTCTCTTGTATGCTTCATAATGTAGGGTCTTGTTATATTATCCCATATGACAATATATAACTTTTGATTGAAGCACTAAGTCCGTTAACATTTGTTATAATTATTGATAGACTGCTGTTTATTTAAATTTTGAACTTCATTTTCCAGTTGACTTGGTATATCTTTTTTGTTCATTTCTCTTTCTTTTTGTGGCTTGATATGTTTTCTTTTTTATTATCTTGGTTTCTTTTTTGCTTTGTGAATTAATTGTAAACTTTTGACTTACGGTTACCCTGTTTTGTATGTATATTGACCCGTTATTATATCAGTTTGTTTTAACTGATAAGAATCCAAATTCTAACCCATCATACAGAGAACAGAAACAAGAAGAAAATACTCTGTATTGCCTGTTTCACTCTCTGATAATTAAAAATTTTGATGTCCTGTTTTACATCATGTTTATCCTATTGTAAGTCATTGTAGCTATTGCCTAAGTATGCCTTTCTCCTTTCTATAGAATCTTGCTTTATTATTTAGAGTAGATCTTTCATTATTTCTTTCTCTGTTGCTAAATTATTTTAGAATTTGCTTGTGTGGAATTTATTTATCTCTCCTTCTATTCTAAAGGATAGCCTTGCTTGATAAATTATCTTAGATTACAGCTTTCTTTCATTCAGGACTTGAATATGTTTTGCCACTGCCTTCTGTCTGTTGTATTTGTGTAGGACACATGTTTACAAATATAATATATATAATAATATATATATGTAAAGAATACCTAGTAATGAAGTTAACAAATTAGGAGAAAATCTATTAGTTAAAAAATAGAAAACATGGATGGAGGAAATTAAAAATGATCCAAAAAAAGTGAAAAGATCTCTTATGTTAATGATGTGAAACAATGTGGTTGAAACAACCATACTACTCAAAGGAATCTACATTTAGTGTGATTCATGTCAAAATACCCATTAGATATTTCCATTTAATACAAAAGATAATTTCATAATTTATATGTAACAACTAAGATCATGAGTTGCATAAATAATCTTGAAATAGTTTATTAAATCTAATGGTGTAAATTTCTCTGATGTTTAACAGTCGTACAAAGTTTTAGTAATTTTAACAGCATGATAGGCTCAAAAACAGACACCAATCAATAGAAGAGGATAGAGCAACCAGATATAATCCCTCACACCTTTGATAAATTAACCCATGAAAATGGAAGCAAGAGTATAATATGTAGAAAAGACATACTCCTCATTAAGTAGTGCTGGAGAGATTGAACATGTAAAAGACAGAATAGAATAATTCCTCAAATTGTGTACAATCCATAAGCACAAAATATCTTTCTATTTATTTTGTTTACTTATATTTCTTTCACCTGTAATTTATACATCTATGATTTTATCTTTTATTTCATTATCAAATGTATTCCTATTTTATTCTTTTTGTTATAAATATACACACAATTGTTTTCCTAAATTCTCTTTCTGATAATGTGTTGTTACTTTTTAAAAAGGCAACAGATATTTGTACATTGATTTTGAATTCTGCAAGTTTACTAAGTTTGTACATTATTTCTAATGGTCAATGGAGGAGTCTATGGAGTTTTCCATCTATGTATAATTATGTCATCTGTAAAAATTTTACTGCTGTTTTACAAGTTGGATGCCTTTTTATTTTTTCTTGAGTAGTTGTTCTGGCTAGGACTTCTAGTAGTTTTAGGACTCGTGAGAATGAGCTACTTTCTCTTATTACTGGACCAGAGGAAAACCTTCCTGTATGTTAACATTGAACTTGATGTTAGTCATGGGTTTTTCATGTATGGCTTTTATTATGTTTAGTTACATTTTATCTGAAGTGAATTTGTTAAGAATATTTTTATAAAAAGGATATGATGAGATATGTCAATAATTTTCCTACATTTATTGAGATTTTTAAATTTGAATTCTCTGTTTTTTAAGGGATGGTATCACATATATTGATTTGCGTACTTTATATAATATTTATGAATCAGGACTAAATCAAACAACTATTGTTTATAATACTTAAAATATGCAATGAATTCAGGTTGCTAAAATTTGTTTAGGATGGAATTTACAGATATTGAAGGAAAAATTTACATTTGTAGCTTGAGTGTACATTTATTTAATTAAAATTTTATCAATCATTTTGAATTTGGCTTATGTTTAATGGAATTTATTTCTAAATAAAGAATAAGAGTTTTGGTAGAACTTGTGTTACTACAGTTTACTGATACACAACATAGCTTTTATTTACAATTAGTGAACAAAACTCTTGCCTTAAAATACCGCATTTTACTAACAATGGCAACTGTTTCAGGACTGAAAAACATAATGCTTCCTAAAATGCATTACCTAGACTTTTCCACCCCAACCGGCATATACTGATTTTTTTTGTTTTTTGATTGTTTATTTGCCCCTTAATTGAGTCACTGCTTATTAAACCCAGGATCTTGTGCATAAGTTTATTTACCAACATCATTTTGGAACACTTAACAGAAGCCACAAGAGAATGGATTATAAAGATGAAAAGAAAATTTATTCCTTCTCTAGGGACTGATAAACCTCTGAGTGAAAGAATAGCAAAAATAAACTTTTGTAAGTGTACTATAAGATTTTCTCTTTTGTAATTTTAAAGAAGAATATTAAATTTCATTTCTTTTATTATAGCACTCAAATATGATTTAAAAAAAATTGCCACATTTGGGATTTCTTAAATTTGATCCATTATCTTAATCTAATTTTATATCATAAATATTTACCATTTATTTATAAACATACCAGATAAACTGATATTTATTCTGCTGATGTTTTGAAGATAGAGCTACTGATTTTAAAGTACACAGAAAAATACCTACTTCCATTTCCAAATCAAATTAAGTTTCGCATTAATTACAAATGATAATGAAATTGTTATATATTTTCTTTACATGTTTTACACAAATTTCACATTAAATTCAAAAACTTTAAAATTATTTAATATATTTTGTGTATTATATATACTCTGTTCACCCATCTGGCATAAATTTGTGTAAAAAAGGATGGAGATTGGTTTTATTTCATAGACCTCAAAATTAAATTATTAAAAAGATTTTGTGGGAATAATATTTGCAGATCACACTATAAAAATTAACATCTTATGTTTCATTTTAACTGGATTAATGAGAAGTAAGCACTGGCTGATTGTTACACTTGAGTTGCTAGGAGACCAGGCGTTTTGTGATGTCACAGCTACTCAGGTTGAGAACCATTTTGATGGCCTAGCAGTTTATCTGTGCAGGCCTGCCAAAGCAGCATTGGAAACTGCAGTGCTCAAAATCATGCAGATTTGAAAGTAGCTGTAGAAAAATTTATATGAGATGACACATGTTTCTCAGAATTTCAAGATGTGTCTAATAAAGTTGGACGAACTGGTTCAGGAATCTGCGGCAGATCTCTATTGTGTAACAAAACATTCTCTGGGGAGTTGGACTTGAGGTCTATGATTGAAGAAAATGCTTTTTAGAATTTGTTTGAAGAATCCTTGATAAAAAGACCATGTTACACACATTGTGTCTGAAAAAGATGAAAATAATAATTTTCGTTGTCTGACATTTCCAAGTAAACTCTGAAAAATGGCTGGGAGTGACCAACTTAAATCCATCTGGGGGGACGATAATGGAACTTCCATAGTGATTGATGAAGATGTCTTTAAGAAGGAAGTTTTGGAAAGAAAGGCCCCTTTCAGTATATTTGAAACTGTAAGTATGAAAAGCTTAGTTACACAGCTTAACCATTATGGTTTTAGTAAATTACGGCAAAATTTTCAAATGTCTGCTTGTCTAGCAGACTTCCTGGCAGAAGAAAAAATGTCTCTGTTTTAAGCAAGGTATTTAGAAATTTTAGTTACTACTTGGTAACTTACATATAAAATTTTATTTTGTACATCAATCTATGGAAATATAAATGTAAAGATAGATTTTGAATATTGTATTAAAGTACTAATGTTAAAATATTTTTTCTAAAAAAAGGACAGTGACTTAAGTATTCAAGATTATGAGAAACATTTCTTGCAACTATGAATCTTATCAGAAATCAAAATAAATGTATTAAAGCTGCTTTGGAGAAGTGGCATTCACCATTACTGCAAATGCTAACATCTTAAATCTGATGACTATACTGTTTAAATGTTTGTTTTCCAAATAAGGAACTTCAAAGTATCATTAGTAATGTTCATATTTTCATGATATTATCTTTGCGTGGTAAACGTGAAATCTGAGGGTTTTATTAGGCTTATTGTAGTGTTGTATTTTGTTTTAAAATATTACTAAAACCTTTCTCTTTGGTTGTAGCTGCAGTTCTATCATAATACAAATTCTAAACGAGGCTTACCCCAGGTTTTAGTGAGAATAATAAGAAAAGTTGGGATTAAATATGCCTCTCTGGTATCTTCATTGGCTGAACATTTCAACAAGAAGCAATTTAAAGCAGAGGGTAATGTGGATAATCATATTTCTTGTTTTGTGGCTGACAGAAGTGGAGAAAGTGCATTTTTACCTTCTGCAAATTTAAATATTCCTCTAATAAGAAAGCCCTCTACTAGCCACATAATTGTTGATAAAACTATCCCGATCAGAGGTGATTTTTCTCCTACATCATCAATGTCAGTTAGACCACCAGAACAAATTGCAGTGGAACAACGTGCTATTTTAAATGAGTTGACCACAGTCCACAGGCACTACCAAAGTAGCTACACTGAAGCAAATGACCGTGTTGTGAATCTCATTACAACTACAAATTCTACTTCTCAGTACAGCATCTTGTCTCCCATAAAGAGCAATTATTTTGGACTGATGGTGGAGCCTTCTACTTTTCCAAATAGATTTCACAACATATCTGTCAATGAAGGTATTTTTCTAAACTTCAACCAGGTAGAAACCCACGGTTCCAGTGCCAGTGATAGCTGATACATCAGCTACCTCTCTTCCAAGGCCAAATCATCAGCCTCTTCAGTTTATGAACGTCATCCTATTACAACTGATCTACTAGAGGACTACCCGATTATGTAGGATAACAAAGATTAAAATTGATGTTGGCAAATGTCGACAAATATATGCAATTTTCTTATTTGAACAATAAACATAGATGTGTAACTGTAATTTCCTTATTTTTTTTAAATAGAATTAAGAGTTAAACAGGAGACTTAACATTTAAAGAAAAAAAAGATATTGGATTGATTTGATCATTTGATGGAACAATATGGGAGTAAATTTAAATAATTTCTTGTAAGGAAGAAGGCAAAATGGAAGAATTTAGAAAAAGACTAAAACATGGATAGTGGGAAAAGTACTAAGAGGTTTTTGGTTCATCATGGAAAGTATAAAAAGTGTTAAGTTAGAATAGATTGGAACAGGAGATAAATGCAGAAACCGGCCCAGGGATCATGGTCTCTATTATGTCATCCCTGGAATCATAAACGTCATATGATATAGACTCAGATGGCACATTCAGCATGTGGTAGAATTTAAGATGTAATTTTATCTATGGTCTTCTTTGTGCTGTTATCAAAGCATTCCAATTGGTGCTTTCATTTCCTACCCTTAAGTGTCTACACTATATTTTGTAGTCAACACATTATGTTGCTTTTATGTCCCAGCCAAAGACAAGCTTACGTCCTCAGGGAGGCACTTAATGCCTTTCCAACTCTAAGAGCACAAACTCAACTTAGTTTAGTCATTTCTTTATAAATCTGGCATCTGACTACCTTGGAATATCTTTATGTTTCACTGTATCTGGAGATACATCCAGGCAAATGCTTGTCAACAATGTTAGCCCCAACCTCACCACTTTTACTCCAGCTCATCCTTGGACTTTGGGTGTCCTCCTTTTACCTACTTAGATTTTCCCAGTCTCAGAACAGAAACCACCTCCTCCAGATATTTTCTGTCTATCCCCCTTTACTTGTCTAACTTGGATACCAGCACTGTATCACAGCACATGCCACAGGATGCATTTTAGTATTTAGTGAAAAAAATACATGTTGACTTTAAGCAAAATCTACTTTCCTGAAACAACAAAACTCTCATGGTTTTCAAACTATTTCGTTATGCTCTTTACTATTCACCACATACTAGCTCTTTTCATAGCCCAAGGACTAGTCACACAAGACAGTAAGTGGAGGTAGGTACAGGAGACAAAGTATTATTTTTTTCTTTATTCATGCCTCCAGAGGCCTAAAGCATTCCATTCTCATTTGCTGGAATTTTTCCTGTCTCTTCATCACCCTCTCACCCCAAAATAGCTGATTCTCTTCCCCATACCAATAACTATACTGCCTTCTAATTAATTTACTTTTTAGAATCAGAATTTTGTCCAGAAGAGACTGCCAGTGCAAACATTTAATGTAGGTTTATACAACCCACATAACTTTTGCCCATTCTAACATTCATAGAGGAAATAATTAAGGGGTACTAGCCCGTTGGTTGGGGTGGTAATATTCAGTAACCAAATTGCAATCTAAAATATGTGGACTAGAAGGAGGTGAGGGCTGTAGAATTAAAAATTTGTCCAACTGCAAGAATACCAAATTTCTGCAGATATTAGGAAACAAGAAATATTCATGGAAGTCTTTGAAAATTTCCCATTAATTTAAAATAAAAGGTGAATCATTTTCAGAATGTGAAATGCCCTGAAATGCTGGAAAAATTGTAGACAATTTCAGGTAGCCAGAGGATTCTGCTCACAATCATGCAGTCAGTGTCAGCTGACAAGACTGGAATGGCAATATTTAGTCCTGAAAATGTGTCACCAGTTGTGAAGAAAGCCTTTGATAATCGGGAGAATGGGCAAATGGGCCAGGGTATATTCTTGCAACATCCCACCAATATGACCTTTACCAAGAGAAGAAAAGAGCCCACTTGCAGTAGGAGAACTGTGTCTGGACAGCAGTGGTTTTCCTACAACAGAAACATCAAGGTTTTAAATTTTTCAGCTCAATTCTAATGGTGGCTATATTTTTGCTTATATTGGCAGTCTGGGTGTTCAGATGGGTTGGTTCAGCAGCTAGTTTCCAGCTCTCTTATCAGACTGTGGGTCTTACCGTGATCATCTTAACAAGGTTGTATGCTAGTAAGTCAAAAGCAACAGTTTATTTTCAAAATATGAAATCCTAAAGAAGAATATTGTTTGTTTATCCATCTGTAGTTTTCAACCTGAGAAAAGCTAGACTATTGGCAAAAGTACAAAAGTTGTCTGGTGCTTTGAAAATTATTCTCTGAGCTCTGCCTACTGAATTCTTCCCACTAAATACTACAAATCTGTCTACCACTGTGTGTGTGTGTCAAGATGGACTGTTAAGCAGTCACTAAGTTTGTCTTAGTTGAGTCATCAGTGAATTTTTCCTCTGTATCTGGCAGAATCTCTGTGAATTAAGAATTTCATTGAGCCCCAGATTTTCTTCCGATCAGGGTGAGGTAGATTATATTTCTCCCAGTATATTAATTGTTAACTGTTCATTGAATCCCGAGCTGATGTTAGGGTAAAACCACTGAAGCCTTTAATTGGACTGAGGCATTTACATTCTCCAGTCCCCAGAGCCCAGCACAGGCCTATGTCACCATTTTAATTTAAGCTTATGTCCAAGGTTTTTTTTTTTCTCATTGTTAACACAACTTATTTTGGCTTTGAACAGCCGTTGACTAATTTATAGAGACTGAACCACTGACTTACTCACGTTCACCTAGAAATTGCAATAAACTTTCTTTCCTTGGACTACCTGGAATAGGGTGAGCATAATCATCATTTTGAAAGCAGCCATCAGTCCTTATAATGCAGAACCTTTACATATCTTTGCCCAGCACTTGAGCAAGAATGTTTGTTTTGGATCTCAGTGATTTTCCTCACATCCACTAATTCAACCATGAGTAAACACCACAATTGTTATCCAAAATCAAGTCTTTATCAGTATTGCATTCCCATTGCAAAACAGTTCGGAACTGTAGGAGTTCTGAGATTTTACCATGCTGGTTTTTTAGCAACCTAGCATGTTGTGTTCTTACAGATGCTGTCGGGAGATGAGACCATCTGTCAGAGACAGTGAACTTTATCAATCACAGCAAGAGCAGCCAGTTTTAAATTTGTATCCATTCCCTAATCTCAGATGAATACACAGAGTGAAATTTTGATGCCAACAGAAGCAGTGGGCTGTGAAAATGAAGAAAGATTAAGGCATGTTAAAACACTAATTTTATTATTATCTTTATGTATACTTAATTTAAATCACTTATTTATTAGTATCTTTACCTAGGATAAGTATATCATCACTCAGGTTTACTTGCTGCAAAAACAGTCATGAGAAATGACATGGGAAAAAAATCACCATTGACTTACCATTTTTCCTTCCGCTTTTTTGAGATATAACTGGCATAAAACATTTTGTAAGTTTAGGTGCACAGTATAGTGATTTGATTTACAAGTATTATGAAATAAATGTCATAGCAACTTTAGGGAGAATTCATTATTTCATATAAATACAATTTTAAAGAAATACAATATGTCTTTTGATTGTGATGAGAAACCTTATGGTCTACTATCTTAACAACATTCATATTGAACATAAAGCAGTATTAATTGTAATTTTCATGTTAGTACGGGGCATACCTAGAACACGTTCATTTTTCGGATGGAGGTTTGATTATTTTGAGTGCATTAATCAAATTCTCCTTTCCCAACCCCTGCCTCTGTTAACTACAAATCTAATTTTTTTTCTTTAAGTATGTTTGTTTGTTTTTGAAGTGTAATTTAATCTATAACACTATGTTTATTTCTCTTATACAAATAACTGTTTGCTATTTTTAATACATTTCAAACTGATCACAAGAAAAAATCTAGTTTTCATATGTTGCTATGTAAATATATTTCATAGTTATTGACTATTCCCCATACAGTACATCTCTTGCCCCTGACTGATTTAATTTGCAACTGGAAAATTTTCTCTCCTAATTTTCCTCAACTTTTTCTTTTCCTCACCTCATTACCCTCCTTCTTGTTAACAACCTGTATCTTTGTATATCTATATCTCCTTTTCTGTTTTGTTATGTTCATTTGTTTTAAATTCCAAATATGAGTAAAATCATACAGCATTTGTCATTCTCTTTCTGATTATTTCACTTAGCATATTACCCTATTGGTCTACCCATTTGCTGCAAATGAAAAGAACTTATTCTTTTCAGAGCTGAGTAATAACCCATTGTATTTTTATGTGTGTGTGTGCATATATATATATATATAGTTCTTATATATATATATTTAGTGTGTGTGTGTATATATAAATATAGATAAATCTGTAGTTATTAGATGGGTAGATATATATACTATAAACACACATCTTCATTATCCATCATCTATTGATGAGCAATTAGTTTGCTTCTATATCCTGTCTATTGTGAATAATGCTGCAGTGAATATAGGGTTGAGTTTATCTTTTCTAATTAGTGTTACAATTTTCTTGGAATAAGTATCCAGATATGGAAATGTTGGATTATATTTCATTTTTAATTTTTATATAAAGCTCCATGTTGTTTTCCACAGTGGAAGCACAAATTTACATTCACTGCAGCAGTGCATCAGGGTAGTTTCTCTTACATCCTCACCAACACTTATATTTGTTATCTTTTTGATAATAGTCATTCTGATAGGAGTGACATAAAATCTCATTGTATTTTGGACTTGCATTTTCCTGATGTTTAGTGATGTTGATCAGTTTCATGTGCCTCTTGGTTACCTTTCCCCAACTGTATATTCATTTTTTGTAATGGGCAAAATGACCATAACTGATTTCACTTTCAGGCATTCTTTGATTTCCATTATACTGTTTGTTCTGTGCCACAACCATATTGTATTTATTACTATAGCTTTTTATTATAATTTAAAATCAGTGACAGTGACACATCCTCTTTGTTCTTTGTCAAAGTTGTTTGTGTTTTTAGTTTGTTTTCTTTTCTTTCTTTTTCTTTTTGTGATTTCAACTCTTTTGTGTTTTCATGTATATTTTAGAATTATTTATTCCAAGTATCTGAAAATACCGTTGGGATTTTGATAGTCACTGAAATTTTTCTGTGTATTTTCTTGGCTAATACTGTCATTTAAGCAATATTTTTTTCCTCATCTACGAACACAGTATATACTTTATCTGTTTCCATTATCTTCAAATTCTGTTATAAATATTTAATAGATTTCTTAATACAGGTGTTTTACCTCCTTGTTTGGATATATTTCTTTTTTTTTTTTTTTGTAATGCAACTGCAAATGAGACAGTTCCCTCACTTTCTCTATCGGTTAGCTTGTTGTTAGTGTGTAGAAATGCAAGATTTCTGTATGTTAATTTTACATTCTGAAATTTTAGCAAATGCATTGATAAGCCCTAGTGGTTTTATGGTACCGTTATTAGGATTTTTGTTTCAAGTATGTCATCTGCAAGCAGATTCTTTTACTCCTTTTCTGAAAAAGCTATATTTTATTTACTTTTATTTTGGATAGCTATGGCTTGAATTTCCAATACGATACTGAATATAATTGGTAAGAGTGAGCATACTTGTCTTCTTCCTGCTCTTATTGGAGATGCTTTCAGCTTTTAAACAGTGAGTGTCATGTTAGCTGAGTTCATGTCATATATGACCTTAACTGTGTTGAAGTATGTTTCCTCATGCCCACTTTGAGGAGAAATATATTCATAAATAGATACTGAATTTGTCAAAACATTTTATGACACTATTGAGGCGACCATATAATTACTATTCTTCAATTTGTTAGTGTGGTATATCATACTGATTAATATGTGGGTACTGAATCACTTTTGCATCCCTGGATTAAAATGGACTTAATCATAATGTATAATCCTCCTAAAGTTTTGTTTGATTTGCTAACAATTTAGTGGTGATATTTGCATTTATGCTTAACAGTATTATTTCACCTGTTATTTTTTGTTCCTGTTTTAGTAGTAGTGTGAAACAGAAATGTGGGTTAGGGAGCCTTCCTTCCTCTGCAAATGTTTGGAATTCTCTGAGAAATATAGGTGATAGCTCTTCTCTTAATGTTTGACTGAATTCACCTGTGAAGCTATCTAGGCCTGGAATTTTGTTTCTTGGGTGATTTTGTTTTATAACTTATTCAATTTCATTAGTGATAATCTGTTCATATTTTCTCTTTCTCATTCCATCCTGGAGAATATGTCTTCTAAGAAATTGTTCATTTCTTCTAGGGTTTCCATTTTAATTGTCATAAAATTTGTTGTATTTTCTTATGATGCTTTGTGTTACTTTGATATAAGCTGTAACTTCTCATTTATTATAGAGCTTATTATTCTTTACTCTCTATTTTGCTCATGAGTCTGGTTAAATATTATCAATTATATTTTTCTTACAAAAGCCATTATTTAATTTGATTAGATGTTTCTATCTTTAATCTTTATTTTATTTATTTATGTTCTGACCTTTCAGCTGTCTTTCCTTCTGCTAACAAGTTTGTTTATTGTTTTGCTACATCTTTTGTTTGTAAGATTATGTTATAAGAGAGAGGTATTTCTTATTTGTATAAGTGGGATTATTTTGCTATAAGCCTCCCTATTAATACTGCTTTTGCTATACCCCATGGACTGTGTTTCTATAGTCATATTTCTTTATATATATTTCCTTTGATTTATATGGCAATCCACCTGTTGTTTAATATTGTATGATTTATCCTCCACACGTTTCTATTTTTCCCAGGTTTTTTCTATACATAAATTTTTATTCTCACAGAATCAATGTTTCATCACAAAACAAGGAAAAAATAATAAAATTTATACAAAAATATGAAAGACACAAATTTTCTAAAATTATCTTTGAAAAATAAACATAGTTGTGGGTATTATCCTCCCTGACTTTAGAATATACTGCAAAGCTACAGTAATCAAAACATCAAAATATGGCAAAAAGAGACACATAGATTAATGGAACAAAATAAAGAGTCCTAAAATAAACCAACACACATATGGTCTATTAGTCTACAATGAAGGAGGCAAGAGTATAAAATGGAAAAAATGCAGTCTCTTCAACAAGTAGTTCCTGGAAAACTGGACAATACATGTGAAAGGAAAATGGAAGAGCACTTCCTTCCATAGTATAGCAAATAAGATAAAAATGGATTAATTTTCTAAATGTAAAACTTGATACTAAAGAATTTCTGACCAAAAACAGGAGCAGAACAGCCTTTGAGATAAATCATAGCAACATTTATATTTGATGTATCTCCTAAGTAAAAAAAAGAGGAAAATTAACAATAACAGATTTTAATTTTACTGAGGAGAAAATAGAAGTACTATGTGATACAGGGATTCCACTTCTTGTATAAGTGTGAAGTGTAAAACCTTTTGCAGAGCAAAGGAAACCTTCAGCAAGACATATGACAACACACAGAATAGAAGGAATAATTTCAGACAATGGAACCAACATTTTGTTAATATCTGTAATATATATGTAGCATATTAGACAAATTATTTAGAAATCAAAGACCCCAACTTAAAAACAGTTTAAGGATCTTCTTGGAAACTTTTCAAAACAGACCTGTGGAAGATTTTCATGTGCATAAAAAGAAACATATCATTGCTATTCATTAGGAAAATGTAAATCAAAACCAGAATGAAATATAATCTCACAGCAACAAAATGGCTTTTAAAAAAACTCTTGAAATGACAAAAATTAAAAAGAATGTTGATAAAAGGGAACCCAGGTACACTGTTGGTGGAAATATAAATTGATGCATCCACTATTATAAAAGTGTGAACAGTGCCCATAAAACTAGATATAGAAGCATCGTGTGTTGCAGCAATTCCAGTTTTTGGTATTAATCTGAAAAAAAATGAAAGCATTAAATTTAAAGAATATATTACCCCCAATGTTCTTAACATCATCATTTATACTAGCGAAGCATTGATGTACCACTCAACTTCCCATCAACAGATGATTGGCTGGAGGTGTTGAGAGATATAGATAACATAATAAATACTTAGCCAATGTCATATAAAAATAAAATTCTGCGTTTGGAGCAATTGGACTGGACCCAGAGTGTGTTGCATATAGGAAAATAAGTCATACAGAGAAAAACACTATACATTATCACTTACATGAGGAAACTAAAGATATAAGAGAAATAATCATAAAAAACAGAAACAGAATCATATATATATGCGTAGTGTACCAAGTAGTTGTTTGCTGTGGGGACAGGGAAGAAGGATGGAGAAGACAGAAATGTGCAAACTACTAGTTATAATTTAGAGAAGCAACTCAGCTATATTGACAACAGAAAAATATTTTAATAATTTAAATGATTTTAAAGAAATTATAGGCATATATTATAGTAAAATGTGCATGTATGTGGGAAAAACATTGAAGAAAAGAACCCAGGAAATACAAAATAGTTTCTGGTACTCTGATATTAAGGTAGGTGATTTGTTCAATTTCTTTAATCTTCTTATAATGTCCTTAGTAGAATTTAAGCTTTTAAATGAAAAAGCATATTCTTTTAAAAAAGTGACACAAGTTTAAATTATTTCTGTCTCTCCCCTTAAATCTACAGTCAGTGAAACGATCTCATCTGAACAAAAATATCTACAACACAAAACATTACTGCAGAACGCATGTGTACAGCTGAACTTTGGTGGGCTAAAACACATAAAGAATACTGAACTGAGGGAAGAGCAAATTTGGTGTCTGCAACCAAGGCCCCCTGACTAGGATAACTGAGTCCACAAGTTCAGAGAACCCAGTAGAAACAGGGTCTCATTGGTTCACACAGCTTCGGCCTCAAACTTCACCAGTACTCATGGTCACATTTAACTAGGAGGGAGCCACAATGGAGACAGAAATTCCATCCTTCAGACACTCAGACATTCATGACACTCTCCCTAATCCCCATTCACAGTGGTGGAGACAAGATACCTTGCAACACTGGACATGGCAAAGGCTCCTGCGTGATTCAAAATACCCACCTGTCTTTACACCATTCCTCAGTGTGTACACTGAGTCTCAAATGATATAAGATAAAAGGAAGGATTCACCAGCCCAGTGACAACAGTGGCATTAACTACCAGAGATGTCTAAGAAGCGACAATGTAAGCAATCTTTTATCCAGCCAGTAGAAACTGGAAATTGCCATTTTGAATTATTATCAGAGGTAGCTTAGGTAAGTAAAACCAAATATTGTGCAATATTGCAATCTACCAGAAAACAAAAGCAAGAACTCCAACTCCCTAGCTGTTATTTAGTGTCATCAGAGCAATAATTTCCCAAGAGCATGACCAATTTCAGTAGCAGTATATGGCACACACACACACCGATACACACACACAGGCACCGACACAGATGCAGACACACACGCACATGCTCACGCACCCACACTCGCACACACACACACACACACACACACACAATGTCAACCCTGCAGCAAACAAACTTAAAGTCATATAATATTGCCATATAACTAATAGGAATCCAGAGAGATGTCATACACAAACTCAATAAAGAAAACAGAACTCAGAAAGCAGTTTAGTGAACTCAGTATTAAAATAAATGATGATAAGGAATACATTACTGAAGAGACTGAAACTATAAAATAACCCAACATTATTGGAGGACCAGATGAACTTAGTAAATGAGATGAAGAATGCAACAGAAAGAATTGGAAGAAGACTGTCTTTGTGGAAGAGAGATTAGCAAACTCACCAATACAAAACTAGAAATGAAAGGAGATGACAGAGATACAAGATATTAAAAAGTGAGGAAATTCTACAGTAGCCATCAGACTTCTTCAGGAAGTGCACATTAGAGTGAAATCCTGGAGGGAGAAGAAAGTTAGAAGGCTGTTGATGGTTTATTTAAAGAAGTAATAGTTGATAACTTCCTGAACATGTGTAAGGAACTTATATACAAGTCTGTGAGTCAACAAAACACCAATAACTTTAAGACAATGAGACCTGATTTAAGATATGTCATATGCAAATTGGCAAGTCAATGACAGAATAAAATTTTAAAAGCAGCCAATAAGTTATGATAATCTACAAAGGAATCCCCATTAGGCTATCAGCAGATTTCTGAGCAGAAAACATATGCCAAGGTGAATAAAATGACATTTTCAAACTACTGAATTAAGAAATTTCTCACCTAAGAATACTATACCTAGCACAGTAATCTCTTACATATAAAGTTAAAGCCTTTACCAGACAAACCAAACCTGAATGAGATAAAAAAACAAAACCGAGACACCTTAAAAGAGGTACAGAAAAATGCTATTCTAAGAAAAGTAAAATGGCAAAAATAAGCAAAACTTTGAACAAAATACTAAGCAGAGACCACGAGAAAGTTGCAACTGTTTCTTTGGGTATGTTTTTAAATGCTACTTTACTATATGGATTAAAGAGTGAAAAATAGGAAATCATTTGCAATAAATATAGATACATCAATCTGGTAAGGTGTTCACAACAGTAAAAGAAATAATTTTAGTCAGTATTCTTGAAATGTAAAGAGTAAAATTAAAACAATATTAAAGGAAGATGCTATCAGCAGAAAAAACACTAAATTATACATGAGATGTTTTATTTTTATTTGAAGTACAGTAGATGTACAGTTTTGTGTAGTTTCAGATGTACAGGATAGTGATAGAAACCTCTTTGTATATTATATTGCATTATAAATTATTACAATAATTGCAACATTATTTATTATATGTTATTGTGTATAATTCCCTGATCCATACAGATTATCCTTGTTGCTTCTCTCCTTTATGTATACTACTTTGTATCTGTCAATGTCTTACCATTAAATTGTCTTTCACTTCCAATTTGCTAAACATAAATTTTTCCCCATATCTTTCAGTCCGCTTCAGGCTTTTCTATCTAATCTCTCTATCTCCCTACCATGTCTCTATCAATCTATCTATCTATCTATCTATCTATCTATCTATCTATCTATCTATCTATCATGTATCTATGTATCTATCCTTCTATCTAACTATTTATCTGTCATCTATCAATTGATAGCTATAGATAAATGTACACAGATATGTGTTATTCTTTATATTCCACATATAAATTATATTATATACTTTTGCCTTTGTCTAAGTTACTTCTCTAAGCAGAATATTTACTAGGTCCTTTCATGATGCTGAAATAGCAATGTGTTGTACTTTTTCATGGCTGAGTTATATTCCATTACATATTTATAGAAACATCATATCTTCTTAAGTCCATAGTCTACTGTGGACCCTTGGATAGATTACCTGTCTTGCATAATATAAACAGTGCTGTTGTGAACATTGGTTCTTCTCAATTTAGTGTTTTTCCCCAGATATTTCCTGGGAGAGGTATTACTGGGTCATATGGTAGTATTACTGGGTCATATGGTAGTACTCTTTTTACTTTTTAAATAATCTGAATACTGTTTTACATAGCAGTTGTACCAATTTACATTCCTACGAAAGTATAAAAGAGATTTGTTTCCTCCATATACTCTCCAACACTTTCTAATTGTACTTTTTGATAACAGCCATTTGACCAGTGTGAAGTGATACCTCATTGTGGTTTTGATTTGCAATTACAAATAATTATTAATGTTGAACATTTTTAACACTTGCCTGTTACTCATCTTTATGTTTTCTTTGGAAAAATATTAACTCAGGCACTCTGCTCCATTTTTTTATTGGGCTTTTGTTTTTCACTTTGAGTTGGGTAACCTAAATCCATGTTACATCTATTAACCTACATCTTTTAACCCCTGGTCACTTGCATTGTTGGCAATTGTATTCTCCAATTACACAGACAATGTTTTCATTTCATTGATAGTGTCCTTAGCTGTGCAGAAGTTTTCAAGTTTGTTTAGGTCCCATTCACATATTTTTGCTTTTATTTCTTTTGCCTTAGGAGGCAGATATAAGAAATTATTCCTATGATATATATCCAATATGGTATCACCTATATCCCCTACAAGCAGTTTTTTAGTATCAAGTTTTACATTTAGGCCCTTAATAAACTTGGAGTTTATTTTTGTATATGATGTCAGGGGATGCTCTCATTTCACTGTTTTACATGTAGATGTCCAGCTTTCCCAACACAATCCATTGACGAGACTGTCTTTTCTCCATTGTGTACTCTTGCCTCTTCTATAATTGATTCATTACTCATAGGTGTGTGGAATTATTTCTAGGCTCTCTATCTGTTTTTATTGATTATATATCTCTGTCAATGCCATGCTGTTTTTATTACTGCAGGGTTGTAGTATAATAAGCTATTGGGGAGTTTTATACCTCCAGATATCTTGTTTTTTCTCAAGATCATTTTTGCAATTTTTAAAGGTTTCATGTAAAGCTTAGAGTTATTTATTTTCTGGTTCTGTGGGAAATACTACAGCTTCGTAACAGGAATTGCACTAAATCTATAGGTTTCTTTGTGTAATACGGCCATGTTAACAATATTAACTACTTCAATCCAAGAGCACAAGACATCTTTCCATTTCTTTGATTCATTTTTAATTTCTTTGTCAATGTTTTTTAATTTTCAGTGTTTAGATCTTTCATATATATGGTTATATTTATTCCAAGATATTCGGGGTGATGTGATTTTAAATAGTATTGCTTTCAACGTCCATTTTAGGGTATCTCATGATTAATATGTAGAAATTCAAGAGAATTCTTTAAATTAATCTTGTATCCGGCTCCCTTGATGAAATTTTTATTGTTCATAATAGTCAGTGTGAAGACATTAAGACTCTATGTAGATTGTTATGTCATCAGTACTGGTGACAATTTTGCCTCTTTCCATTTTGCATTTCTTTTACTTCTTCTTCTTTCCTTTTCCTTTCTTCTTTTACTATGGAACAGAAGTGCTGAGAGTAGAGATCAATGTGTTGTTCCCTAATTTACCAAGAATGCTTTCAACCTTTCCCCTAAGTATTATAAATTGTTATAAATGGCCTTTATTATGTTGAGAGATGTTCCCATTTTAGTCCCTATTATGAGAGTTGTGATCATGAATGTATGTTGAAATTTATCTAATGATTTTTCTGTGTGTATTGACATGGTCCTGTGAATTTTGCCCTTATTTTATTAAATATGTGTCATGCTGATTGACTTGTGTATGTTGAACCATCCTTGTGACTCTGGAAGGAATCCAACTGATCATCGTGTATTACCCTTTCTATGTACTGCTGGATTAGTTTGTTGATGTTTTTCGTGGATTTTTGAATCTATATTCATCAAGAATATTGGCTTTACATTTTATTTTTATTTTTTGTTAGTGTCTTTGACTGGTTTTGTTATCATGGTATTGGTGGCATCATAGAATAACTTTGGGAATTTTCTTTCCTCCTTCATTTTTTGAAATAGTTGGGAGGAAAGTGGTTTTAGAGAAGGCATTTAGGTATTGTGTTCAAAGGGTATTTTTAATATCATAGATTTTATTTAACTTATACTGATTGCTCTTTTCAAGTTTTCAGTTTTATCTTTATTAAGTGTTGGCAGGAAGTACGCTTCAAGAAATTTGTCCATTTCTTTAAGGTCGTCAAGTTGGTTGTCATGTAACTGCTCAGAGTGCTTTCATAATCTTTTTTTGTATTTCTGTAATATCAGATTTTATTTCTACTCTTTCATTTATTATTTTGTTTGGGTCAGCACTCTGCATTTCTTGATAAACCTGACTTTATGCTTGTCAATTTGTTAATGTTTTTAAGAAAAAAAAGTTGCTGATTTAATGATTTTTAATTTATTTTTTAATTTTTTATTTATTTTCAACCTAATCATTAAAGATTTCTCTTTCCACTGCTTTTGGGTTTGTTTGTCCTTATTTCTAGTTATTTTGGGTGGAAAGCATGGTCCTTTATGTGAGGTATTTTTTTTCCTTGTAGAAGGTCTGAATTGTTCTAAACTTCCCACTTAGATTTCCTTTTACTGCATCCCATACTTTGTATGAAGCTATTTTCATTGTAATTTGTTTGCAGGTATGATTTTATTACCTCTTTGATTTCATCATTGACCTTGTTTTATTTTAATTTTTTAAAGGATGTGGTTTAATCTCATGTTTGTGGTTTTCCTGTTCTTGTTTCTAGAATTGATGCATAGTTTCATAATTTTGTGTATGGAAAAATATTTGCTGTAAACTATATTTGTTTAAAGATCCTGAGGCTCTTTTCATGACATGATAAGTGGCTAATTCCTTAGAAAACATCCTGTGCACACTTGAGAAGCTTTTGTGTTCTCCTTTTCTGATGCAGTGTCCAATAATTCATTTTGGTTCAAATTATCTAATATGTCATTAAGACCTCTGTTTCCTTACAGATATTCTTTCTGGATGATATGGCCATCAGAATAGTGAGGTGTTACATTCATCTGCTATTATTGTTTTGTAATAAATTAATTACTTCATGTCTACCAATATTTCTTTTTATACTTAGGATCTACAGTGTTGGGTCCATATATAATTTAATGAGTGTAATACTCTATTTTTACATTGATCTCCTTTTTTTAAGTAATCTCATATTAATCTTTCATTGTGAACCTAATTTTGGAACATATTTTGTATGATTTGAGCATTGCAAACTGCACTTTATTGTCATTTCCATGAAATATCTTTTCCATCTATTTCCTGGCTGTGTTTATCTTCCACCATAAAGTGAGACTTTTTTGGGGGGAAGGCCAATATGTTGGAGGGGAAGGATGCTTGTAGCTCATCCTTTCTCACAAATGCACCAAGACTCATCCACAGACCCACTCAGCTAAACAGAGGACCTGATGAACTCTGATGGAACATTGTCCTCTTCAAAAGATAAAAATGCAAAAAATTTGGAAGAAGAAAAGGAGGAAAGAAAGAAGAAAAGGCAACACAGATTGGGACAGTTCCCACGGGGAGGGAGCATCTTTGAACCACAGGTGCTCACTCACAGTGTCTCCCCTCTTCAACTGAGAGTTCTGCAGGATGAAAGGGGAGCCTCCAACGATTGGATCTCTACAGAGAATAAGTTGACTGACAGATCTAAGTTAAAAAGGAACAGGGGATCCCTGTGTCACCAACCCCAAGATGAATCCTGGCAGCTGAGTGCAGGGCCATGCTGCACGAGCTTGAGGGAGATGGAGATAGCTGCACCGAGGTACCTTGGGGAAATGGAGGGGGCTGTGTGTCATTGCTGAGGGTGCACAGGGCAGAACAATCTGGGCCCTCCATAAAACAACAGGACAGACGTGCCCTGGGAGGGGAAAGGTGCATTTCCCATCTTTGATAATCCACAAAAGTTTCTAGGTGAAGAGAGCTGGGGTGCAGACACAGCCACCATACCCTCTGGTGCTTTGCATGCAGGTGGCAGCAGGAGCAAGACCTGCATCCATTCCTAAGGACTTAGCAGCATCAAGTGACAGATGGGGCTTGTCTACAGTCTGAGGCAGATAGGATACTTCTGCCTTATTTCCTCAGAGAACTTGCTCTGCCAAGACAAACAAGGAGCTGTGTTTTGGCCTAAACAGGGACAGGTCTGTTCCTCAGTCTACCCTGAGCCCAAATCAGGTTTGCAAACCCGAGGCAGAGCATACAGTGGCACAGAGCAGTGGAGAGACTGGCACCATGAGGGGGCTGGTGGCCTCCCACCTTTTGAGCTGGAACACAGCCCCTGACCATGTGGCTGTGAGTGAGCATGATGCCCAATCCTGCCTGGTCAGTCTGAAACATCTGACTGCAGCATCGGGCAGGGCAGTGACAAGCCAGCCCACAGTAAAGAGAGCTGCTCTGGAACCAGTGTTTGGAATAGGAGCAATCTGCTTGCTAACAGGCCCTGGGAGCAGCACATATTAGAACTCCAATGGAGGGCCTCTGGAAAAAGTAAGCTGAGCTTCCAAAACAGGATCAAGACAGAAAGACTTCACATTAAAAGTACACAGTCACCAGGAGGACACTAACCACCCCCTTGTTTTAATCTGTTTTTACCTGTTCCATTTTCTATTACCCTCTTAATTTTTACATCTCAGGCAATTATATATACCCCCTTTTTAATCCCTTTGAAATTTTTTAAAATATATTTATTATTATTTTTCAAAACTCTGCTTTAACTTGCTTTTCTATTATTCATTTACAATGTCTTCAAACCTTTATTTCTCCCTCCTTTAATATTCTTTATCTCTCTCTCTCTTTTCTCTTTTCTAAGTTGCATTCTACATAGCATTAGTTAGATAAAAACCTTTAGGACCACAGAAGATAAATAATAATCCATAAACCACAGTGCCAGAAAGGTAAGACCAAGTTGAAAAAGCAAAGAAACAAGTCCCAATTAAAAGAAAAAGAGAAATTCCTTAAAGAACAATCAGTGAATTAGACATCAATAACCTACTAGATCAAGATTTCAAAAAAAGAGTGATCAAATTATTGAATGAAATAAAAGATAGTGGTAAGCGATATAAAATATGTTAAAAATGAAATGAAAGCTATAAAGAAGAACCAAAAAGAATATGTAAAACCATTGACTGAGCTGAGGAATGATCTAAAGGTGTTGCAAATCTGAGTAGAGAACTCAGGGGGACAAATTAGTGACTTAGAAGATAGGACAATAGAAAGCACACAATCAGAATATCTACAACAGAAACAATGAGAAACAATTGAAAAAGGCATAAGAGACTTATGGGATAATAGAAAACATGCCAATCTTGCCATGATAGAAGTCCCAGAAGGGGAGGAAAGATCAAAGGGGATTACAAAGGTGTTTGAAGAAATCATGACTGAGAACTTCCCTAACATATGTAAGGAATCAGATATCCAAGTAAAAGAAGCTCAGAGTGTCCCAAACAGGAAGAACAAAAATACACACAAACCAAGACATATAAGTAAGATCGCCAGAGTAAGGATAAAGAAATAATCCTAAAGGCAGCAAGAGAATAACAAAGAGTGAGTTACAAGGGAATCCTCATAAGGCTCCCAGCTGATTTCACTACACAAATACTACAGGCCTGTAGGGAGTGGAAAGATATATTTAAAGTTCTGAATGAAAAAAAGATATACCCTAGGATATTTTAACCAGTAAGCCAATAATTTATGCTAGAAGGAGACATAAAGAATTTCACAGACAAGAAAGAGCTACAAGAGTTTAGCAAAACTAGACCCATGCTAAAAGAAATATTGAAAGGTCTACACTAAATATAAAAGCAGCAGGATGCTTCAGAAATTTAAAACTCACAGCTGGAAAGGTGATAACTCTTGAATTACAAATAAAATACACAAAAAATTTTAAAAGAAGACATACAAATCATTGAGATAGGGAGAGGGAGGAAGGAAAATAGAGAATTTTTTTTTTTGGTCTTTCCTTTTAAAATTATTTGTTCTCGATAGGATGGGTTTGAGATCATATTACTAGCAGTTTAATAAAAGCAGTTACAATAATGGTCAAAACACTTATAAAAGTGGTAACAACAAGACAAAAACTTATCAGAGAGTCACTAAAACTAAATAAAATACATGACACTACATAGGAAAATGACCAAACCATAAAAGAAAGATGAAAGGAACAAAGAGGAAATACCTAATCAACTGAAAAGATAAGGTCATAATGGCAATAAACACAAACCTATCATCGATTATTTTAAATGTAAATATACTAAATGCTCCAGTCGAATGTCATAGAGTGGCATGCTAGATAATAAATCAAGAATCTTCAATATGCTGCATACAAGAAACCCAATTAAGAGAGAATGACACATATAGATCGAGAGTGAAAGGATAGAAAAGTTATTCCATTCAAATGGAAAAGCCAAAAAAGCAGGTGTTACAGTTCTAATTTCAGACAGAATAGTCTTTAAAACAAAGGCCATAAAGAAAGATAAAGAAGGACATTTTATAATGATTGAAGGAGTGATACAAGATGAGGATAGCACACTCGTTAATACATATGCACCAAATTGAGGAGCACCTAAATATCTAAAATAATTACTAACTGATATAGAGGGGGATAGTGATGGGAATCTAATAATAGTTGGAGATTTCAACACTGCATTAACATCACTGGACAGATCATCACGACAGAAAATAAATTAGGCAACAGAGAAGTTAAATAGTACAATAGAAATATTAAACTTGTTGGATTTTTCAGAGCATTGCAGCCCCCACAAAATAGGATATACATTCTTTTCAAGTGCACATGGGACATTTTCCAGGATTCATGATATTTTGGGGCACAAAAGAAACCTCAGCAATTTGAAGAAGGAAGAAATTACCTCAAGCATCTTTACTAACCACAATGCCATGAAGCTAGAAATCAACAACAGAGAAACAAAGGAGAACAAAAGAAATCATGGAGATTAAACAATATGTTATTAAAAACCAATGGGTCAATGAAGAAATCAAAGCTAAATTGAAAAAGTACCTTGAGACAAAAGAAAATGAAAGCAAAACCAAACAAAATTTATGGGACACAGCAAAAGCAGTGCTGAGAGGGGAGTTTATAGCAATACAGGCCTTCCTGTATAAAGAAGAACAATCACAAATAAACAATTTAAACCACCAGCAGAATGCACTAGAAAAAGAAGAACAAAAAACCCCAAATGGCAGCAGAAGGAAAGAAATCATAAATATTGGGGAGGAAATAAAATAGTAATTAAAAAGAATATAGGAAAAAATCAACCAAAACAAAAGCTTGTTTTTTGAAAAAGTAATTAAAATCAACAATCCTCTGTCCAAACTAAAAAAGAAGGAAAGACAGAGAGCACAAATTAGCAAAATAAGAAAAGAGAACGGAGAAATTACAACAACTGAAAATGAAATACAGGATGTCATATGAAAATATTATTAAATCTATATGGAAACAAACTGGATAACCTAGAGGAGATGGACAATTTTCTGGAAACATACTGTCCACCAAGACTGAATCAAGAAGAAACTGACCCCTTGAACAAGCAGAGCACTAGAAATGAATTCAAAATAGCAATATAAAACATTCCTACAAATAAAAGTCCAGGACTGGAAGGTATCACTGAAGAATTCTACTAAACATACAAAGAAGAACTCATACCAGTACTTCTCAAAATCTTCCAGAAGATTGAAAAGGAAGGCATACTCCCAAATTCATTCTATGAAGCCACAATCACCCTGATACCACAACCAGGCAAAGACACTACCAAAAAAGAGGATTATAGGCCAATATCACTGATGAACACAGACGCCAAAATCCTCACCAAAATAGTAGCAAATAGAATCCAACACAGATAAAACATTATACATCATGACCAAGGGGGATCATGCCAGGGACACAGGGGTGAATCAACATATGCAAATCAATCAGTGTAATACAGCATATCAACAAGAGAAAGGACCAAAACAAAATGATCTTCTCAATAGATGCAGGAAAAGCATTTGTTGAAATTCAACACCCACATATGATAAAAACTCTCACCAAAGTGGGCATAGAGGGAACATATTTCAGCATCATGAAAGCTATAGATAACAAACCTACAGCCAGCCCAGTACTCAATGGTGAGAAAGTTAAAATTTTCCCACTAAAATCGAGACAAGTCAAGGATGCACTCTATCACTACTCCAATTCAATATAAACATGGAAGTCCTAGTCACAGCAATCAAATGAGAGAGAAGTAAAAGGGATGCAAATTGGAAAGGAAGAGGAAAATGTCTCACTATATGCAGATAGTATGTCACTAAATATAGAAAACCTTGCGAGGTCCAGACAAAAAATTCTACAGCTCATAGAAGAATTCAGCAAGGTAGCAGGTTACAAGACTAAGGTTCAAAAATCAGTGGCATTATTTATGCTAATGATTCAGATAATACTATAGAGATACAGTCAACATGACAGCAATGTATTGGAAGGAAAACAGACATATACGCCAATGGAACACTCCCAATGAAGCTAGAGCACCATACACAAAAATAAAATGAGAATGTATCAAAGACTTAAACATAAGACAAGATACAATATATCTCCATGAGGAAAATATAGGCAAAATATTATCTGACATAAGATTCGAAAATTTTCTCAAAGAAATAAAAGCGAGAATAAACAAAAGAGACCTAATGAATCTTACACGCTTCTGCATAGTAAAGAAACCGGAAATGAAGCAAAAAGACAACGTACGGAATGGGAAAATAAATGTGCATATGAAAGCTACAAAGGCTTGATCTCCAGAGTATATAAGCAGTTCATCCAACTGAATAAGAAAAAATAAACAACGCAACCCAAAAATGGGCTGAAAAACTAAACAAGCAATTCTCCAAGGAAGACATACAAATGATCAAAAGACACGTCAGACAATGCTCAATATCACTGATTATCAGAGAAATGCAAATCAAAACTACAGTGAGTTAACACCTCACAATAGTCAGAATGGCCATCATTCAAAAATCCACAAATGACAAATGCTGGAGAGGCTGTGGATAAAAGGGTACCGTCCTTCACTGCTGGTGGCAATGCAGTTTGGTTCAGCCAGTGTTTAAAACAGGATGGAGATCCTTCAAAAGCCTAGGAATAGACTTACAATATGATCGAGGAATCCCGCTCCTGGACATAAATCCAGAAGGAACCCTATTTCAGGATGACACCTGCACCCCAATGTTCATAGCCAGCACTATTTACAATAGCCAAGACATGGAAACAGACTAAATGTCCATCGACAGTTGGATGGATAAAGAAGAGGTGGTATATTTATACAATAGAAGATCAGTCAGCCATATAAACCAACAACGTAATGCAATTTTCAGAAACATGGATGCTCCTGGAGATAATCAGTCTAAGTGAAGTAAGCCAGAAAGAGAAAGAAAAATACCATATGAGATGGCTCATCAGTGGAATCTAAAAATAAAAAAAACAAAACAAAAAAAGCACAAAATTAAAAGAGAAATAGACTCACAGACATAGAATACAATGTTTTGGTTGCCAAGGGTGTAGGGGTCGGGGAAAGTTAGACTGGGAGGTCAAAATTGTAGAATAGATAAACAGGATTGTAGTTTATAGCACAGGGAAATATATAAAAGTTCTTACGGCAGCTCAGAGAGGAAAAAATGGGACAAAAATGTATATATGTTCATTGTAACTGAAAAAGTGTGTTCTACGCTGGAATTGGAGAGAACTTTGTGAAATGAATGTAAACCAATAGAAAAAAGTTAAAAAAAGAAAAAAGCATGATCCTAAATATTACAGGTGTAAATATAAATTTGAGAGAAAAAAACTATGCAAAAAAGTAGTAAAACCAAAAATTCTGTTTAATGTTTTCTTTTTAAGATAAGCAAAATCAAAAAACCTCTAGCCTGGTGTGTCATGAAGAAAAGAGAGATACTCCAAAGAAATAAAATATGAAATAAAAGAAGAGAAATAACAATTGTTAACTCAAATATACAAATAAGGGTTCATTCTGTCAACAATTACATGCCAAAAAACTGGACAAATTAGAAAAAATAGAGAAATGTCTAGAAAGAGACCAAGATAAGGAGAAACAAATAATTTGAAAAAACTGATTACTAGAAGAAAGATAGAATCTGCATTAAAAATTATCGTTAAATATCAGTGCAGATTTAAACAGCTCCCGTGGAAAACTGGACAAAAATACAAAGCAGGACTCATACTCTTCAAACTATTCAAAAATAGTGAAGATGTGGGAAACTCCCAAATTAATTATATGAAGATTTCATCACCCTGAGAGCAAAGCCAACAAACAAAGTACGGGCAAAGGGAAATTCAAGCAAATATATTTGATTGAATTAGATGCAAAAATTCAACAAAATATTATTAGCAAACTAAATCCAGCAATACCTAAAATGAATCATACACCATGATCTACTTGGATTCAATGCAGGGTCACAAGAGAGGTTCAACATACAAAAATCAATTAGTTTGAAACACCACATTAACAAAATGAAAAGGGAAAACGATGTGGTCATAAATCCATCAAAAGTATTTCACAAAATTCAACATTTATACATAAAACATCAACAACTGCAACAACAACAACAACAAAAACAACAACAGCAACAACAACAACAGAAACCTCTTATCAAAGTAGGATTCAGGAAATATATCTCAACATAACTAAAGTCATTAATTACAGACATACAGACAAAATAATATGCAAAAGTGAAAAACTGAAAGCCAAATAAAGGAATAAGACAAGGATGTCCAATCTTACCATTTCTATTAAACACAGTATGGGATGTCCTAGCAACAGCAATCGGACTAGAAAATAATTTACTCTTGTTGGATTGAATGAAGTAAAACTGTTGTTATTTTAGATGACATGATAATCTATATAGAGATCCCTAAAGAATCTCCACATCAGAACAACTTAAAAATTAAAGACATTTAGCAAAGTTCATGATTAATATACAAAAACTGTCACATTTCTTTACCCTAACAGTGAAATATTCCAAAATTTTAAAAACTTCATATGAAATCAGATCAAAAAATGAAAAACCTGTGAAAAAACCAAGATAATAAAATCAATAATACACTTATAAATAAATTTGAAGATGATGTAAAGAAATGGAAAGTAATCTCAATGTCTTAATTTAGAGGAATTATTATTGTTAAAATATACATACTACAAATAATGTCTACAGATATAAAGTGATTCAGATCGAACTACATGATATTTTCCACAGAAATAAAAACAGTCCTAAGATTTGTAAGGAACTGCAAAAGACCCAGAACTGCAAAAGGAACAATGAGGAAAAAGAACAAGTTGGAGGCATAACCCATAATCCTCCCAGGTCCCAGAATATATTACAAAAATACAGTAATCAAAACAACACAATACCAGAAAGCATACAAACATCTATATTACTGGAAAAGAACACAGAGTCAGAAATTAAACATCACACCTTTGGTCAACTAAACTATGACAAAGGAAACAAAAATATACAATGCCTAAAAGACAGAGATTGTGGAGAAAAAGGAACATCGCGGACACTGTTGATAGGAATGCAAAGTATTGATTACATTGCATATATACTACAAATTTTCTTCATCCATTTTTCTGTCAAGGAATGTTGGGTATGTAGGTCCCTGTCTGAAGGCTCTAGAGAATAAGCCCATGGGCTGAACTGATAAACAAGCTGTGAGGAATGTCACATATCCAGGCTGGATAAGAAATGGCCTAAACAATGTATCCAGTATGGATGGCTGGATAGCCTATGCTGGATAAGTTTCTCAGAGGAGGACAACCTAAGACAGGCATGGCCAGCTGGATAAGAGATGGCCTACTTAATGAAGTTCCATGATAAACTTTAAAACAATCCTTGATAATTTAACATTCTGTGCTTACTGCAAGAGCATGGTGACATAAATTGCTTAAGATTATTAACATTGTTATAAATTAGATGATATGTGAGGCATTGTGCATGTCCTATATAAACCCTTTTTCTAAGAATCAATAAACAGAGAACTGCTCTGCTTCTCTCCACACAGTGTGTGTATGTGATATCATGCCACTGACAGGGTTAATTTAATTTGATGGGAGTATCTTAAAAGGATGTTGCATTATATAGAATGCTGTTTCTGCACATATTGAGATGATTATGTGAGTTTTATTTCTCATTCTATTGGTGTGGCATGTCACCTTTATTGATTTGAATATTTTGAAGTATCCTTAAACCCAGGGATAAATCCCTTTACTCATGAATGTGTATCATACATTAAATGTGTTTTTGAATTCATTTTGCATGTGTTTTGTTGAGAATTTTGGCACATATATTCATCAGGGATAATATTGTATATTTTGCATATAATGTCCTTTCTAGCACTGTTATACAAATAAAGCTGGCATCATAAAATAAGTTTAGAATCTTTCAACCCCTTCAAATTCTTGGAAGATATGGGGAAGAATTGGTGAAAAATTGTCTTCAAATGTATGACAGAATTCACCAGTAAAGCCGTCTTGTAAATTTTTTCTGGTTTCAGACGTTTGGATTATTGATTTACTCATACACCCTTTTGCTCTATTTAAATTTCTAATTCCTTCTTCATTAAGTATTAGAAGACATATGTTTCTGGGAAATTGTCTTTTCTAGGTAATTCAAATCATTGACTAGTGGTAATATCTTATGATGCTTTGCATCACTACAACTTCAGTTGTAAAATCTTCTCTTTCATTTCTTATTTTATTTGAGTCTTTATTTTCTTAGACAATCTAAAGGTTTGTCCAGTTTATGTTTAAAAGAAACAGACTTTGGTATTTTTTTTATCTTTTCAATTGTTTCTCTTGTTATTTGCCTTATTCTCATTCATTGAATTTTCTTCTATATTCTTTCTGTTTTCTCCTGGATTCGTGAGGTGTAAAGATAGTGTGAATATTTGTATTTCATTTATAATTAAATATTTTTATTTCTTTATTATTTATTGATTAATTAATTAATTAATTAATTTACATATTTATTCATTTATTTATCTTTGAATTACTGCAATTTACAATGTGTGAATCTGTGGGTTTATCACAGTGTTCCCATACATGCATATATTTGTGTGCCTAGTAAATATTACTTCAAGATATTTAACTTACTGCCCTGTGTCATAAAAATAATTTTGAAAAAATATATCTTTATATATATTGGATAACATTTATAAATCTACTGATCCCAGATTTATCCTCTCGCAGCCCATTTCCGCAGTAATTATAAATTTGTTTAGTAGATCTGTGACTGTGTTTCAGTTTTGTAGATGAAGCCATAGTGTTCTCCACCAAATTTATTTTTTAAGGTTCCACATATGGCATGTCATGTATTAATTTTCTTTCTCTTTCTGGCTTACTTCAATTAGAATGACACTTTTTGGGGACATCCATTTTTCTGTAAATGTCATTGTTTTATTTTTTATTGCAGAATATTATTCCATTGTGTAAATATGGCAAAACTTCTGAATACTGTCATCTGTTGTTGGACAATTAGGTTGCTTCCATGTCGTGGCTGTTGTATATAGCCCTGCTAAGAACATTTTGCTGCAGATGTCTTTTTGAATTAGAGTTCCCTTTGATATATACCCAGAAGTGGGATAGTTGGGTTGTATCTTGTCTATTTATATTATTTAGAGGAATCCCCATCCTGGTTTCAACAATGAGTGAACCAAACTACATTCCTTCCAACAGTGTAGGAGGGTTCTCTTTCTCCACAGCTTCCCCAGCATTTATTGTTTGTGGAGATTTGAATGATGGCCATTGTGACTATTGTGAGCTGATACTTCATTATTCTTTTGAATTGCCCTTCTCTGATAATGATGGTGAGCAACTATTTTTTCATATATCTATGTGTCATTTGTATGTCTTTATTTGAGAATTGCTTCCTTAGTGCTTCTGCCCACTTTCAGATTGGGTTTCTTGTGGTTTTTTTTTTTATTATTATTAGGTGGTATGAAGTCTTTATATTTTGAAAATTTAGCCTTTGTCAGTTGCATCACTTCGAAATATTTTCTTTAATCCTGTAGGTTGTCATTTTGCTTTGTTTATGGTTAAATTTGCTGTGCAAAACTTATAAGTTTAATTAGGTCCCATTTATTAATTTTGCTCTTACATCCATTACCTGGGTAGGCTGTTTTAGGACATCATTGCTGAGAATTATCTCAGAGTGTTTTGCATATATTTTCTTCTACTCTGTCTTGCCTTACATTTAACTCTTCAAGCCATTTTGAGTTTATTCTTGTGTATAGAGTGAAGGAGTGTTCTATCTCCATTGCTCTGCATGCTGTTATCCACTTTTCCCAATAGCAGTTGGTGAAGAGATGGTCTTTTCTCTGTCATATTCTTGGCTACTCTGTCAAATATTAATTGAACATAGGCCTGTAGATTTATTCCTAGGCCCTCTATTCTGTTCCATTGGTCCATATGCCTGTTTCTGTACCAATATCATGTCATTTTGATTATTGTAGCTCTGCAATAGTGTATGGAGACCTCGTTGTTTATTCCTCCAGCCTGTTTCTTTTTCTTGAATATTGCTTTGGAAATTATGGATTTATGATGACTCTGTTAAATCTTAGGATCATTTGTTTCAGTCACAAAAAGAAATGTTTTGCAAAATTTGATAGGAAATCATATTAAGTTTGTGGATTGCCTTGGACAGTATTGCCATTTTAACAGTATTGTTTCTTCTATTTCAAATCCATTGGGTATCTTTTCAATTCTTCTAATCTTTTTTGATTTCCTCAATCAATGTTTTCTAATTCTCTATGTATAAGCCATTCACCTCCTTGGTCAGATTTATTCTTAAGCATTTTATAGATTTGGGTGCAGTTATAAAAGCGGTTGTTTCTATACTTTGTTTTCCTGATGATTAAATGTTAGTGTAAAGAAATGAAATTGTTTTTTTACATTAATCTGGGTAGCTTGACCAGTTCCTTTTTTAGCCTAAGTATTTTTTGTGAAGCTTTTACAGTTTTCTATATATAGTGTCATGTCTGCATATCGTGGCAATTTTACCTCTTCTTTTCCAGTCTGAATACTTTTATTTCTTTTTCTTGCCTGATCATTGTGGCTAGGACTTCCAATACTATATTGAATTGAAATTGTGAGAATTGGCAACCTTGTCTTGTCTCAGCTTTTTGTGGGAAGAGTTTCAGTTTTTCACCATTGAGTAATTTGCTGGTATATGTTTGTCATAAATAGCTGTCATTGTGTTGAGATATGGTCCCTCTATGCACACTGTGATAAGAACTTTTATTACAAATAGGTGTTAAATTTTATCAAATGCTTTTTCTTTACCTACTGAGATAATCATGTGTTTTTTGTCCTCTCTGTTGTTGATATGGTGTATCACAATTGATTGATTGATTTGTATATGTTCAACCATCTTTGCGTTCCTGGGTTGAACCTAAATTGACCATGGTGTATAATCTTTTTTTTCATGTTGTTGGATTCTGTTTGTTAATACTTCCTTAAAGACTTTTACATCAATGTTTATCAATGATATTGGCCTATAGTTTTCTTTTGGAATAGTGTCTTTGGTTTTGGTATCAGGTTGATGTTGGCTTTATGATGTGAGTTTGGGTGTACTCTCTCCATGTCAATCTTTTGGAAAAGCTTGAGGAAGTGTGGTATGGATTTTTCTTTCTATTTTTGGTCAAATTCCCCAGTGAAGATATTTGGGTTTGAATTTTTGTTTGCAGAGATTTTTTATTTTATTGATAATTCTATTCTATTTCTGGTGATCTGTCTGTTCAAATGGTCAATTTCTTCTTAATGCAAAAATGGTTGGCTGAATGTTTCCAGAAACTTCTGCATTTCTTCCTGGTTATCCAGTAAGTTTCCATAGAGTTGCTCATGGTATTCCCTTATGATATTTTGCAAATTTGTTGTACTCTTTGTAGTTTCTCCAATGTCATTTCTTATGTTATTTGTGTTCTCTCTCTATTCTTGTTGATGTGTCTGTCCAGAGTTTTGTCGATTTTGTTTACTATTTTAGAAAAGAGTTTGATTTTTTCTATTTATTAATATCTACTTCAATTTTCCTTCCTTTATCTTTATTATTTCCCTCTTTCTGCTGACTTTTGGTTTTGTTTGCTCTTCTTTTCATGATTAGTTTACATAGAACATAGGATTATTTATTTCAAAATGCTCTTCTTCTTTGAGGAGGGCCTTGTCACAGTGATCTTCCCTCTTAAGCCTGCTTTAATTGTATTCCATAAACTTTGCATAGTGTTTTGTCATATTTCTCAAGATATTTTTTAATTTCTTATTTTACTTCATCAACTCCCCTCTTGTTTTAGTACCATGTTGTTTAATCTTCTTGCTGTCATTTTTTCTCCCTGTTTTTCTGTGATTGATTACTACTTTCATGGTATTATACTCAGAAAAGTTGCTTGAAATAATTATTATCTTCTTAAATTTTTTGAGGATCCTTCTGTGCCTGAGTACATAATCTTTCCAAGAAAATGTTTCATGTGCACTGGGAAAGAATGCATATTCTGCTTTGGGGAGAAGTACTGTTTTGAAAATATCAGTCAACTCCAATTATTTTATCTTATCTTTTAGTGTCTTTGTTCCCTTATTAATTTCCTGTCTGAAAGACCAGTCTAGTGATGATAATGGGGAGTTATAATCTCCTACTGTGATTGTGTTCCCATCCATTTCTCCCTTTTTATCTATTAGTATTTGCTTTCTGTATTTAGGTGCTCCTATATTGAGGACGTATATCTTAATGAGCATAACACCCTCAGTTTTTATTGCTTCTTTAATCATTATATCATGTCCTTGTTTATCTTTCTCTATGGCCTTTGTTGTAAAGTCTATTTTGTGTGAAGTCAGTACTGCTAGTCCTGCTTACTTTTCATGTTCATTTGCATGGAATATATTTTTCAATCCTCTGACTTCATTTATGTGTGTTCCTCTTACTAATGGGGTCTCTTGTATCTTCATTATGTAGGGTCTTGTTATGTTATCCCATCTGACAATATTTATCTTTTTAATCAGGCACTTTGTCTATTAAAAATTGTGATAATTATTGATAGACTGGTGTTTATATCCATTTTGAACTTCATTTCCCTTTTGATTTTGTATTTCCTTTTTGTTCATTTCTTTATCTTTTGTGGCTTGATAATTTTTTTTATTATCCTGGTTTCTTTCTGGATTTGTGACTTCATTGTAAGCTTTTGACTTATGGTTGACCTGTTTTTTATGTAAAGTGACCCATTACTATATCTATTTATTTTAACTGATAGGAATACAAATTCTAACCCATCCTAAAGAGAAGAGGAACAAGAAGAAAATACTCTGTATTAACTGTTTCACTCTCTGACACTTAAAAATTTTGATGTCCTGTTTTACAACATCATGTTTATGCAATTGTAAGTCATTGTAATTATTGCCTTTCTAATTATGCCTTCCTCTTTTCTATAACATCCTGCTTCTTTTTGTTTTAGAGTAGATCTTTCATTATTTCTTTTTCTGTTGCTAAATTCTTCTATATTTGTTTTTTCAGAAGTTATTTATCTCTCCTTCTTCTAAAGGATATCCTTGCTTGATAAATTATCTTAGATTACATCTTTCTTTCATTCAGGGCTTTGAATATGTCTTGCCACTGCCTTCTGCCTGTTGTAATTGTGTAGGAACATGTTTAAAAATATAATGTATATAATTTTATGTATATGTAAAGAATACTTAGAAATGAAGTTAACAATTGAGATGAAAACCTATACATTAATATATAGAAAACATTGATGAAGGAAATTAAAACAGATCCAAAGAAATGAAAAGATCTCTTATGTTAATGATGTGAAACTATTTGGTTGAAACAACCATACTACACAAAGCAATCTAAATTTAGTGTGATTCATGTCAATATAACCATGAGATTTTTTCATTACATAGAACAAATAAATTCAAAATTTATATGTATCCACAAAAATCATGAGTTGCTGAAATAATCTTGAAAATATGTATTAAATCTAATAGTGTAAAGTTCTCTGATGTTAAGCAGTCCTACAAAGATTTAGTAATTTAAATAACATGATACTGACTCAAAAACAGACACCAAACAATAGAAGAGAATAGAGCAACCAGATGTAATCCCTCACACTTATGATCAATTAACCCATGAAAAATGAAGCAGGAGTATAATATGAAGGAAAGACATTCTCCTAAATATGTAGTGCTGGAGAGATTGAACATGAGAAATATAAATTAGAGTATTTACTCACATTGTATACAATCCATGCGCACAGAATATCTTTTATTTATTTTGTTTACTTTTATTTCTTACACCTGTAATTTATTGATCTATGTTTTGATCTTTTATTTCACTTATCAAATTTATTCCTTTTTTTTTCTTTTTGGTATAAATTTACACACAATTGTTTTCCCAATTTCTCTTTCTGATAATGAGTTCTTACTATATAAAAATGCAATGGATATTTGTATATTGATTTTGTATTCTGCAAGTTTACTAATTATGTTCAGTATTTCTAACAGTCACTGGAGGAGTCTATGGAGTTTTCCATCTATGTATAATTATGTCATCTGTAAAAATTTTACTGCTTCTTTACAAGTTGTATGCATTTTATATTTTTTCTTGACTAGTTGTTCTGGCTCAGACTTCTAGAAGTGTAATTTAGGACTTGTGACAATGAGCTACTTTTTTTATTACAGGACCTGAGATAAACCTTTCTGTATGTTTACATTGAACTTGATTTTATTCATGCGTATTACATTTATGCCTTTTATTATGTTTAGTTACATTCTATCTAAAGTGAATTTGTTAAGAATACTTTTATAGAAAACTTAAGATTAGATCTGTCAATAAATTTCCTACAGTTTTTGAGACTGTTATTTCTAAATTCTCTGTTTTTAAAGGTATGGTATACCATATATTACTTTGCGTATGTTAAATAATATTTATGAATCAGGACTAAATCCTTCTTAACTATAGTTTATAATACTTATAATATGCAATAAATTCAGGTTGCTAACTTTTATTTAGAATGGAATATACACATACTGAATGAGAAATTTACATTGTAGCTTGAGTGTAGATTTATTTATTCAAAAATTTTGTCTCTCATTTTGGATTTGGTTTATGTTTAATGGATTTTATTTCTTATTTAAGAATATAAATTTTGGTTGAACTTGATTTACTACAGTTTACTGATAAAGAACATAGCTATTATTTACAATTAGTGAACAAAACACTTGCCTTAAAGTGCCGTATTTTACTAACAATGACAACTGTTTTAGGACTGAGAAACATATTGCTTCCTAAAATGCATTGCCTGGTCTTTTCCACCCCAACCCACGTATTCTCTAATTCCTTTGTATTTTGATTGTTTGTTTGCCCCTAAATGGAGGTAATGCTTATTGAACCCAGGATCTTGTGCCTAAGTGTATTTATCAACATCATTTTAGAACACTTAACAGAAGCCACAAGAGTATGTATTATAAAGATGACAAGAAAATTTATTCCTTCTAGGGACTGAAAACCTCTGAGTGAAAGAATGGCAAAAATAAACATTTGTAAGAATACTGTAAGATTTTCTCTTGTGTAAATTTAAAGTAATATATAAAACTACATTTATTTTACTTATAGCACTGAATTACAAGTTAAAACAAAAATTCTCCCCTTTACAATGTCTTAAATTTGATTGAATATTTTAATCTAATTTTATTTCATAAATATTGACCATTTATATATAAACATAACAAATAAACTAATATTTATTCTGTTCATGTGTTGAATATAGAGCTACTTATTTTAAAGTACACAGATAAAAAACTACTTCCACTTCCAAATCAAATTATGTTTCACTTTAATTACAAATGATAATGAAATAGTTATAAATTTTCGTAAATGTTTTACACAAATTTCACTTTAAAATCCAAGACTTTAAAATTAATTTATATATTTTGTGATTATTTATTCTCTGTTCACATATCTGGTATAAATTTGTGTACAAAAGGATGGAGATTGGTTTTATTTCTTAGACACCAAAATTAAATTATTTAAATAGATTTTGTGGGGATAATATTTGCAGATCACCGTATAAAATTAAGCATCATATATGCTTCATTTTAAATGGATGAATGAGAAGTAAACACTGGCTGAATGTTACACTTGAATTGCTAGGAGACCAGTCGATTGTGATGTCACAGCTTCTCAAATTGAGAACCATTGTGTAGGCCTCGCAGTTTATCTGTGCTGGCCCGCCAAAACAGCATTTGAAGCTGCAGTGCACAAAATTATGCAGATTAGAAATGTAGTTGTAGAAAATGTTATTTGAGATGGCACATGTTTCTACAGAAATTCAATTTGTGTCTCCTAAATATGGACCAACTTCTTCAGGAATGTACAGTAGATCTCTATTGTGTGATCAAACATTCTCTGGGGACTTGGACTTGAGGTCTATGATTGAGGAAAATGTTTTTAAGGCTTTGTCTGAAGAATCCCTGATAAAAAGGGTATGTTACAAACATTGTGTCTCTGAACCAGATGAAGATAATGATTTTCGTTCTCTGACATATCCAAGAAAACTCTGGAAAATGGTTGGGAATGACCAATTTAAATCCATCTGTTGGGATGATAATGGAACTTCCATAGTGATGGATGAAGATGTCTTTATGAAGGAAAATTTGGAAAGAAAGTCTCCTTTCAGAATATTTGAACCTGGAAGTATGAAAAGTTTAGTTAGACAGCTAAACCTTTATGGATTTAGTAAAGTGCAGCAGAATTTTCGAAGATCTGCTTCTCTAGCTGACTTTCAGGCAGAAGAAAAAGAAGTCTCTGTTTTAAGCAAGGTATTAAGAAATTTTAGTTACCACTTAGTAACTTATATATAAAATTTTATTTTGTACATCAATCTATGGTAATATATATGTAAAACTAGATTTTGAAAACTGTACAAAACTATTAAAACTAAAATACTTTATTTTTCAAAAAAATGAGGACAGTGCCTTATGTAGTCAAGATTATGGGAAATTTGCTTACAACTATGAATCTTACCACAAATTTAAATAAAGTTATTAAAACTGCTTTTAAAAAATGGCATTCACCGTTACTGCAAATGCTAACTTCATAAATTTGATGACTATACTATTTAAATGGTATTTTCCAAATAAGAAACTTCAAAATATTGTCAGCAATGTTCATATTTTGATGATAATATCTTTGCATAGTAAACGTGAATTCTGAGGTTTTATAGGTTAGGCTTATTGTAGCCTTGTATTTCGGTTTAAAATATTACTAAAATCTTTCTCATTTGGTTGTAGCAGCAGTTCTATCATAATCCAAATTTTAAACTAGGCTGTCCCCTGATTTCAGTGAGAATAAAAGGAATAGTTGGGATTAAAAATGCCTCTCTGGTGGCTTCATTGGCTGAAGATTTCAAAAAGAAGCACTTAAAGCATGTTGTAATGTGGACACTCATAGTTCAGATTTTGTGGCTGACAATAGAGGATAAAGTGCATTTTTACCTTCTGCAAATTTAAACATGCTTCTAATAAGAAAGCCCTCTACTAGCCACATAAATGGTGATACGAATACCCTGATCAGAGGTGATTTTTCTCCTCTATGATCAATGTCATTTAGACATCCAGAACAAATTGCAATGGATCAACGTGCTATTTGAAATCAGTTGACCATTATCCACGGGCACTCTCAAAGCAGCTACAATGAAGCAAATGGCCGTGTTGTGAAATTCATTACAACTAAAACTTCTACTTCTCAGTACAGCATCTTATCTCCCATACAGTGCAATTATTTTGGACTGATGGAGGAACCTCCTACTTTTCCAAGTGGATATCACAAAATATCTGCCAGTGAAGGTCGTTTTTCTAAACTTCAACCAGGTAGAAACCCACGGATTCCAGTGCCAGAGCTAGCCAATACATCAGCTACTTCTCTTTCAAGGCCAAATCATCAGCCATCTTCAGCTTATGAACGTCATCCTAATTACAACTGATCTACCAGAGGACTACCAGATTATGCAGGATAACAAAGATTAAAATTGATGTTGTTAAATGTCGACAAATATCTGCAATATTCTTATTTGAACAATAAACATAGATGTGCACCTGTATTTTCCTTATATTTTTTAAGTAGACTTAAGTGTGAAATGGGAGATTAAGTTACCATTTAAAGAAAAAAAAGAGATATTTGATTGATATGATCATTTGATGGAACAATATGGGAGTAAATTTAAATAATTTCTTGTAAGGAAGAAGAGAAAAATGGAAGAATTTGGGAAAAGACTAAAACATGGAGAGAGGTAAAAGTACTAAGTGGTTTCTGGTTCATCCTGGAAAGTATCAAAAGTGATAAGTTAGGATATGTTGGAACAGGAGATCAATGCCGGAAACGGCCCAGGGATCCTGGTCTCGATTATGTCATCCCTGGAATCATAAAGGTCACATGATATAGTCCCAGATGGCACATTCTTCATGTGGTAGAATTTAAGAAGCAATTTTATCTATGGTGTTCTTTGTGCTGTTCTCAAAGCATTCCAATTGGTGCTTTCATTTCCTGCCCTCAAGTGTCTACACTATATCTTCTAGTCAATACTTTATGTTGCTTTTATGTTCCAGCCAAATACAAGCTTAAGTCCTCAGGGTGGCACTATATGCCTTTCTAAATCTAACCCCAGAAACTCAACTTAGTTTTGTTATTTCTTTAAAAATCTGGCATCTGACTACCTTGGCATATCTTAATGTTTCACTGTATCTGGAGATATATCCAGGCAAATGCTTGTCAACTATGTTAGCTGCAACCTCACCACTTTTGCTTCAGCTCATCATTGGGCTTAGGGTGTTCTCATTTTACCTAGTTAGACTTTCCCAGTCTCAGCACAGAAGCCACCTCCTCCAGATGTTTTCTGTCTATCCCCCTTTCCTTGTCTAACTTGGATACCGGCACAGAAAGCACAGCACATGCCACAGAATGCATTATATTATTTAGTGAATGAAAAATACATGTTGACTTTAAGCAAAATCTACTTTCCTGAAGCAACAAAACTCTCATGGTTTTCAAACTATTTCGTTATGCTCTTTACTCTTCACCACAAACTAGCTCTTTTCATAGCCCAAGGACTAGTCTCTCAAGACAGTAAGTGGATGTAGGTACAGGAGACAATGTATTATTTTCTTCTTAATTCATACCTCCAGTAGCCAAAAGCACTAAATTCCCATTTGCTGCATTTTTTCCTGTCTCTTCATCACCCACCCACCCCAAAATTGCTGATTCTCTTCTCCATATGAATAACTATACTGACTTCTAATAAATTTACTTCTTAGAATCAGAGCTTTGTCCAGAAGAGACAGTGCCATTGCAAACATTTAATGTAGGTTTATACACCCCACATAAATTGTGCCCCTTCTAACCTTCAGGCAGTAAGTATCTAAGTGGTACTTTATGGTTGGTTGGGGTGGTCATATTCAGTTACCAAATTGCAATCTAAAATGTGTGGACTCAAAGGAGGTGAGAGTGGTGGAATTAAAAATTTGTCCAACTGCAAGAATACCAAATTTCTGCAGATATTAAGAAATATAAAATATTCACGGAAGACTTTGTCTATTTCCCATTAAATTAAAATAAAAGTGAAGCATTTTCAGATTGTGAAATGCTGGAAAACTTTTAGGCAAGGTCAGGGAGCCTAAGGCTTCTGCTCACAATCATGCAGAAAGTGTCATCTGATAAGACTGAAATGGCAAGTTTGAGTCCTGAAAATGTGTCACCAGTTGTGAAGAAAGCCTTTGATAACCTGGAGAAAGGGCAAATGAGCCAGAGTATGTTCTAGCAACATGCAACCATTATCACCTTTAACAAGAGAATAAAAAGGCCCACTTGCAGCAGGAGAACTGTGTCTGTACAGCACCTGTTGTTCCTACAACAGAAACATCAAGCTTTTAAATTTGTCAGCTCAGCTCAGATGGTGGCTATGTTGTTTTTTGCATTAGCAGTCTGGGCTTCAAATGGGCTTGTTCGGCAGCTAGTTTCCAGCTCTCTTATCAAACAGTGGGTCTTAGCGTGATCACCATAACAAGGATCTATACTGATAAGTCAAAACCTACAGTTTCCTTTCAAAATTAGAAATTCTAAAGAAGAATATTGTTTGTCCATCTGTAGTTTTCTACCTGGGAAAATCTAGACTATTGGCAAATGTACAAAATTTGGGTGATGCTGTGAAAACTATTCTCTGCGCTTTGCCACTGAATACTTCCCACTAATAACTACAAATCTGTCTACCATTTTGTGTGTGTGTGAAGATGGTTTGTTAAGAAGTAACTAAGTTTTTCTTAGTTGAGTCATCAGTGAATTATTCCTCTGCATCTGGCAGAATCTCTGTGAATTAAGAGTTTCACTGAGCCACCAGGTTTTCTTCCGATCAGGGAGAGGTAGATTATATTTCTCCCAGTATACTAATTGTTAGCTGTTCATTGAATCCAGAGCTGATGCTAAGGTCAAGCCACTGAACCCTTGAATTGGACTGAGACATATATATTCTCCAGTTAACAGAGCCCAGCACAGACTGTCTTATTTTTAATTTAAGCTTATGTCCAATTTTTTTTAATTCTAATTGTTGACATAACTTATTTTGGTTTTGAACACCACGTGACATATTTATAGAGACTGAACTACTGACTTATTCCAGTTCACTTAGAAATAGCAATAACCTTTCTTTCCTTGGACTACCTGGATTAGAGTGACAGTAGTCATCATTTTGAAAGCAGTACTCAGTGCTAATAATGCAGAACCACTACACTTCTTTGCCCAGCAATTAAGCTAGAATGTTTGTTGTGGATCTCAGGGATTATCCTCACATACCCTAATGCAACCATGAGAAAACACCACATTGTTATCCAAAATCAAGTTTTTGTCAGTATTGCATTCCTATTGCATAAAAGTTAAGAATTGTAGGAGTTCTGAGATTTTATCATACTGAGATTTTTAGCAACCTAGCATGTTCATTTTTTACCTATGCTGTCTGGGAGATGAGACCATAGGTCACAGACAGTGAAATTTATCACTCACAGCAAGAGCAGCCAGTTTTAAATTTATATCTATTCCCTAATCTCAGATGAATACACAGAGTGAAATTTTGTCGCCTACAGAAGCAGTAGGCTATTAACATGCAGAAAGATAAAGGCATGGTAAAACACTAATTTTATAAATATTTTTATGTAAAATATTTTAGAATCACTTATTTATTACTATCTTTACCTAGGATAAGTATATCATGACTCAAGATTACTTGCTGCAAAAATAATCATGAGAAATTTCATGGGAAAAATTACCATTGATTTTCCATTTTTCTTCCGCTTTTATTGAGATATAATTATCATAAAACATTGTGTAAGTTTAGGTGCACAGGATATTGATTTGATTTACAAGTATCTTGAAATTAATATCAAGGCAACTTTAGGGAGAATTCATTATATCATTTAGATACAATATAAAAGAAATACTATTTGTCTTTTGGTCGTGATGAGAAACCTTATGGTCTACTCTCTAGCAACATTCATATAGAACATAAAGCAGTATTTATTGTAATTTTCATGTTACTACGGGGCATCCCTAAAACACGTTTATTCTACAGCAGTAGATTTGTAGCTCTTGAGTGCATTAATCAATTCTCTTTCCCAAACCCTGCCTCTGTTAACTACAAATCTAATTATTTTCTTTAAGTATGTTTGTTTTTGAAATGTACTTTAATCTATAACACTGTGTTAGTTTCTCTTACACAACATATCCTTTTCTATTTTTAATATATTTCAAACTGATCACCAGAATATATCTAGTTATGATATTTTGCTATTTAAAGATATTTCATAGTCATTGACTATTCCCCATACAGTACATTTCTTGCCCCTGATTAATTTAATTTGCAACTGGAAAGTTTTCTCTCTTCATTTTCCTCAGCTTTATCTTTTCCTCACCCCATTTCCCTCCTTCTTGTGAACAACCTGTTTCTTTCTATATCTATAACTCCTTTTCTGTGTTGTTATATTCATTTGTTTAAAATTACAAATATGAGTAAAATCATTCAGCATTTGTCATTTACTTTCTGAGATATTTCACTTAGCATATTACCCTCTTTGTCTACCCACTTGTTGCAAATGACAAGAACTTATTCTTTTTATACCTGAGTAATAACCCATTGTAATTTTATGTGTGTTTGTGCATATATATATATATATATATACACACACACACAGGGCATATATATACAGTGTGTGTATATATATATAAATATAGACAAATCTGTAGTTAATATTTGTAGATATATATACTATAAACACACATCTTCTTTATCCATCATCTATTGAGGAGCAATTAATTTGCTTCTATATCCTGTCTATTGTGAATTTTGCTGCAGTGAGTATAGGGTTGAAATTATATTTACTAATTAGTGTTTTTATTTTCTTGAAATAAGTATCCAGGTATAGAAATGTTGGATTATATTTCATTTTTAATTTTTACATAAAGCTCCATGTGGTTTTCCACAGTGGCAGCACATACTTACATTCACTCCAGCAGTGCATCAGGGTTGTTTGTCATACATCCTCACCAACACTTATGTTTGTTATCTTTTTGATAATAGTCATCTGACAGGAGTGATATAAACTCTCATTGTGTTTTGGTCGTGCATTTTTCTGATGGTTAGTGATTTTGATCAGTTTCATGTGCCTGTTGGTAACATTTCTCTCACTATATATTCATTTTTTGTAAAGGGCCAAATGACAATAACTGTCTGATTTCATTTTCAGGCATTCTTTGTGTTCCATTATTCTGTTTGTTCTGTGCCACTACCATATTTTCTTTCTTACTGTAGATTTGTATTATAGTTCAAAATCAGGGACAGTGATAATTTCTATTTGTTCTTTCTCACAGTTGTTTGTGTTTTTAGTTTGTTTGTATTCTTTTCTTCCTTTTTTTAGTGATTTCAACTCATTTGTGTTTACATGTAAATTTTAGAATTATTTTTTGCAAGTGTCTGAAAATGCCTTTGGTATTTCGATAGGCACTGAATTTAATTTGTGTATATTCTTGGCTAATACTGTCATTTAAACAATATTTTTTCCTCATCTATGAACACAGAATATCCTTTCATGTGTTTGCATTATCTTCAATTTCTGTTATAAATATTTTATACTGTTCTGAGTACAGGTCTTTTACCTCCTTGGCTGGATAAATTTTTGATTTTTCTTTGGTATTGCAAGTGTAAATGAGGCAGTTCCCTCACTTTCTCTATCTGTTAGCTTGTTCTTAGTGTGTAGAAATGCAAGATTTCTGTATGTTAATTTTACATTCTGAAATTTTACCAAATGCATTGATAGCCCTAGTAGTTTTGTGGCATCATTTTTAGGATTTCTGTTTAATGTATGTCATCTGCAAACAGATTCTTTTACTCCTTTTCTGAAATAGCTATATTTTATTTACTTTTATTTTGGAAAGCTATGGCTAGAATTTCCAATACTATACTGAATAAAAGAAGTAAGAATGAGCATTCTTGTCTTCTTCCAGCTCTTATTGGAGAGGATTTCAGCTTTTAATCAGTGAGTGTCATGTTAGCTGAGTTTTTGTCATTTATGACCTTAACTGTGTTGAGGTATGTTTCCTCATGCCCAATTTGAGGAGAAATATATTCATAAATAGATACTGAATTTCTCAAAATATTTTATGACTCTATTGAGGTGTCTATATAATTTTTATTCTTCAATTTGTTAGTGTGGTGTATCTGATTAATTTGTGGATATTGAATCACTATTGTATCCATGGAATAAAATGGACTTAACCATAATGTATAACCCTCTTACTGTACTGTTTGATTTGCTAATATTTTAGTGATGATTTTCACATCTATGCTTATCATTACTATTTAACCTGTAATTTTTTGACTTACTTGTTCCAGTTTTAGTTGTAGTGTGATACAGAAATGTGGGGTAGGAAGCCTCCCTTCCTCTCAAAATTTTTGTAATTCTCTGAGAAGTATAGGTGATAGTTCTTCTCTAAATGTTTGCAGAAATCACCTGTGAAGCTGTCAAGGCCTGGAATTTTGTTTCTTGGGAGATTTTGTTTAATTACATATTCAATTTCATAAGTGATAATCTGTTCATATTTTCTTACTCGTGCCATTCTGGAGATTAGTTCTTTCTAAGAAATTGTCCATTTCTCCAAGGGTTTTCATTTTATTGGCATATAATTTGTTGTATCTTCTTATGATGCTCTGTATTTCTATGATATAAGTTGTAACTTCTCATTTATTTCTCAGTTTATTAATCTGTACTCTCTTTTTTGCTCATGTGTCTGGTTAAAATCTAACAACTTTATTTATCTTTCAAAAGCCATTATTTAATTTGATTAAATGTTTCTATATTTAATCTTTATTTTATTTAATTATGTCCTGTCCTTTCACCTGTCTTCCCTTTAGTAACAAGTTTGTTTAAAATTTTGTTACAACTTTTGTTTGTAAGAATATTTTATAAGATTGAGATGTTTCTTATTTGTATAAGAGGGATTATTTTGCTATAAACATCCCTATTAATACTGTTTTTGTTATACACCATGGATTTTGTTTCTGTTGTCATTTGTCTTTATATATTTTTTCTTTGATTTATACAGTAATCCATTTTTTGCTAATATTTTATGATTTATCTTCCATACTGTAGTATTTTTCTCAGGTTTTTCCCTTTAGTAAATTTCTATTCTCACAGAATCCATAAGTTTCTTCACAAAACAAAGAGAAAATAATAAAATTTATACATACATCTGAAACACCCAAATTTTCTAAAATTATTTATAAAATGAACAAAGATGTGGTTATTACCCTCCCTGATTTTATAACATACTACAAAGCTACAGTAATCAATACATTAAAATATGGCACTTAAAGAAACACATAGATCAATGGAACAAAATAAAGAGTCCAAAAATTAACCCACACACATATGGTCAATTAGTCTACAATGAAGGATGCAAGTGTACACAATGGAAAAAAGCAGTCTCTTCAACAAGTAGTTCTGAGAAATCTTGACAGTATATGAAAAAGAAGATGGAAGAGCACTTCCTTCCATAGTATACAAAATGAGATAATAATGGATTAATTTCCTAAACGTAAAGCCCGAAACTATACAATTTCTGACCAAGAACAGGAGCAGAACTGACTTTGAGATAAATCATAGCAATGTGTATTTTTGTTCTGTCTCCAAATTAAAAAAAAATTAAAACTAACAATTACAGTTTTTAGTTTACTGAGGAAAAAATAGATGAACTATGTGATATAGGGAATTTACTTCTTGTATAAATGTGAAGTGCAAAACCTTTTGCAGTGCAAAGGAAACTTTCAGCAAGACATATGATAAAAGACAGAATAGAAGGAAAAATTTCAGATAATGAGAACAGCAAGACGTCAATATCCATAATATATGTATAGCATATTAGTCTCACTATTTAACAAAGACCCCAACTTGAAAACAGTTGAAGAATCTTCATGGAAACTTTTCAAAAATAGACATGTGGATGATTTTCATGCACATAAAATTATACATAACGTTGTTATTCATTAGGAAAACATAAATCAAAACCAGTATGAAATATAATCTCACAGCAACCAAAATGTCTATTAACAAATAGTCTACCAATGACAAAAATTAATAAGAATTTGATAAGAAGGAAACCAGGTACACTGTTGGTGGAAATATAAATTGATGTATCCACTAGTATAAAAGTGTGGACAGTGCTCAGAAAACTAGAAATAGAATCATTATATGTTGCAGCAATTCCTGTTTTTGGTATAAATCTGAAAAAAATGAAAACATTAACTTAAAGGATATATTACCCCCAAAGTTCTTAACATCATCATTTATAGTAGCCAAGGAGAGAAGCACAAATCAACTACACATCAACAGATGATTGGTTGAAGTAAATGTTAGATATAGATAACATAATATATACTTAGTCATTGTAAATTAAAAAATAAAATTCCGCCATTTGGAACAATGTGAATGGACCCAGAGTGTGTTGCACATAGGAAAATAAGTCATACAGAGAAAAACACTCTACATTGTCACTTAAATGAGGAAAATAAAGATATAAGAGAAATAATCATAAAAAACAGAAACAGAACCACATATATATGTGTAGTGTACCAAGTAGTGGTTTCCTGTGGAGAAAGGGAAAAAAGATGGAGAAGACAGAAACGTGCAAGCTACTAGTAATAAATTAGAGAAACAACAAGGCTATATTTAGAGCACAGAGAAATATTTTAATAATTTCATTGATTTTAAAGGGATTATATGGATATATTTTAGTAAAATGTGCATGAGGTGGGAAAAATATTGAAAAAAATAACCCAGGAAAATCAAATTATTTTACAGTACTATGACATTAAGGGAGGTGATTTGTTCACTTTCTTTTGTGTTCTTATAATGTCCTTAGTAGAATTTAAGCTTTTAATTGAAAAAGTATATACTTTTAAAAACGACATGTTTAAACTATTTTTGTCTTTCCCCTTACATCTACAGTCATTAAAACATTCAAATCTCAAAAAAAAAATACAACACAAAACAATACTACAGAACGCATGTGAAAAGGTGAAGTTTGGTGTAATAAAACACTCAAAGAGGCTGAACTGAGGGAAGAGCAGATTTGGTGTCTGCAACCAAGGCCCCATGACTAAGATATCTGAGTCCACAAGTTCAGAGAACCCAGTAGAAACAGGGTCTCAGTGGTTCACACAGCTTCAGCCTCCAACTGCACCAGTACTCATGGTCAAAGGTAACTAGGAGGGAGCCACAATGGAGACAGAAATTCCATCTTTCAGACCCTCAGACATTCATGACACTGTCCCTACTCCCCATTCACAGTGGTGGAGACAAGTTACATTGCAAAACTGGACATGGCAAAGACACTTGCCCGATTCCAAATACCAACCTGTCTTTACACCTTTCCTCATTGTGCTCACTGATTCTCAAGGGATATCAAATGAAAGGAAGGTTTCGCCTCCCAGTGACAACAGTGGCATTAACTACCAGAGAAGTGTAAGAAGTGACAATGAAAATACATCTTTTATCTAGACAGTAGTGACTGGAAAGTGCCATTTTGAAATATTGTCAGAGGTAGTTCAGGTAAGTAAAACCAAAAATTGTGCCATATTGCAAACTACCAAAAAACAAAAACACGGACTCCAACTCCAAATCTGTTATTTAGTGTCCTCAGAGCAATAATTTATCAAGATCATGACCAATCACAGTTACATTTTAAGGCACACACACTCACTGAAAGACACACACATACAACGACACAGACACAGACAAACACGCAGATGCACCTGAACACACACACACACACACACAATGTCAACCCTGCAGCAAACAAACTTAAAGTCATGGTATATTGCCACGTAACTAACACTCAATCTAAATAGATGTCATACAGAAACTCAATACACAAAACAAAACTCAGAAAGCAGTTTAGCGAGCTCAGGAATAAATGAAATGATGATAAGGTATACATTACCAAAGAGACTGAAACTATAAAATAAACAAACATTATTGGAGGACCAGGAGAACTTAATAAATGAGATGAGGAATGCAACAGAAAGCAATGGAAGTAGACTGTCTTTGTGGAAGAGAGATTAGCAAACTCAGGAATACAAAACTAGAAATTATAGGAGAGGGCAGAGATACAAGATATTAAAAAGTGAGGAAATTCTACAATAGCCTTCAGACTTCCTCACGAAGTGCACATTAGAGTGGAATCCTGGAGGGATAAGAAATTTAGAAGGCAGCTGATAGTTTATTTAAAGAAGTGATAGTTGATAACTTCCCGAACCTGTATAAGGAACTGATATACAAGTCCGTGAGCCAACAAAACACCAATAACTTTAAGACAAAGGGACCTCCTTCAAGATACGTCATATGCAAATTGGCAAGTCAATGACAGAGAAAAAATTTTAAAGGCAGCCAAAAAAATTATGATAATTTACAAAGGAACCCCCATTAGGATATCAGCACATTTCTGAGCTGAAAACAAAGGCCAAGATTAAATAAAATGACATTTTCAAACTAATGAAATAAGAAATCACTCACCCAATAATACTTACACAGTTATCATTTAGATATAAAGTGAAAATAAAGACTTTATTAGAGAATCAAAACCTGAATGTGTTTAAAAAACAAAACGGATACACCTTATAAGAGGGGTACAAAAGAAGTCTACTAAGAAATATAAAATAGCAAAAATATGCAAAACAGTTACCAAAATGCTAAGGAGAGACCATGAGAAACTTGCAACTGTTTCTTTGGTTATGTTTTTAAATGCTACTATACTATATGGATTAAAGAGAGAAAAATACGAAATCAGTTGAAATAAATATTGATATTTCAAACTGGTAACATGTTTACAACAGTAAAAGAAATAATTTGAAACAGTAATCATAAATGGTAAAGAGTAACAATAAAACAATATTAAAGGAAGATGCTATCAGCAGAAATATGACTAAATTATACGTGAGATGTTTTATATTTAATTGAAGTATAGTAGATATAATATATTGTGTAGTTTCAGATGTACAGCATAGTGATTCCAACTTCTTTGATTATATTGCATTATGAATTATTACAATAATTGTAACATAAAATTATTTAAAGTATTGTGTATAATTTCATGACCTATACAGATTACCCTTGTTGCTTCTCTCCTTTATGTATACTGCTTTGTATCTCTCAATGTTCTACTATTAAATTCTCTTTCCCTTCCCCTTTGGTAAACATAAAGTTTTCCACATATCTTTGAGTCTGCTTAAGTTTTGTCTACCTAATCTCTTTATCTCTCCATCATGTCTCTGTCTGTCTGTCTATCTATCTATCTATCTATCTATCTATCTATCTATCTATCATTTATGTATATATCTAACCTTTTATCTATTTATCTGTCATCTGTCAATAGATAGCTATAGATAGCTGTACACAGATATTTGTTATTCTTTAAATTCCATATATAAATTATATTATATACTTTTGACTTTATCTTAGTTACTTCACTAAGCACAATATTTTCTAGGTCCATTCATGATACTGAAATAGTAATGTGTTATGCTTTTTCATAGCTGTGTAATATTCCATTGGATATTTAAAGAAACATCATATATTCTTAAGTCCATAGTCTTCTTTGGACACTTGGATTACTTCCCTGTCTTTCATAAAATAAACAGTGCTGTTGTGAATTTTGGTTCTTCTAAATTTAGGGTGTTTTCCACAGATTTTTCCAAGGAGAGGTAATACGGGGTCATATGGTAGTTAACTTGTTAGTTTTTAAACAAATCTCAATACTGTTTTCCATAGAAGATATACCAATTTACATTCAACCAAGAGTATACAAGAGATTTGTTACCTCCATATCGTGTCCAACACTTACTATTTGTAGACTTTTTGATAATAGCCATTTGACTAGTGTGAAGTGATACCTCATTGTGGTTTTGTTTTGTAATTACCTATTAAATAGAAATGTTGAGCAATTTTATCACTTGCCTGTTACTCATCTGTATGTTTTCATTGGAAAATTAGTAAGTCAGGTACTCTGCTCTTGTTTTCGATTGGGTTTTTGTTTTTCACCTTGAGTTGTGTAACATAAATCCATGTTACATCTACTAACCTACATCTATTAATCCCTGCTCACTTGCATTGTTTGCAAACATGTTCTCCAAATACACAGGCAGCGTTTTCATTTCATTGATAGTGTCGTTAGCTGTGCAGAAATTTTCAAGTTTGTTTAAGTTCCACTTGCTTATTTTTTCTTTTATTTCTTTTGTCTTAGGAGACTGATATAAGAAAATATTCCTATGAAATATACCCAATAGGGTATCACCTATATTCTCTTCTGGCAGTTTTATAGTATCAGGTCTTTCATTTAGCTCCTTGATACACTTGGAGTTTATTTTTGTATATGATGTCAGGGAATGCTCTAATTTCACTTTTACATGTAGATGTCCAGCTTTCCCAACACCGTCCATTGATGAGACTTTCTTTTCTTCACTGTGTATTCTTGCCTATTTTAGCATAGATTCATTGCTCATAGGTGTTTGGAAATATTTCTAGGCTCTCTATCTAATTTTATTGATTATATCTCTGTGCCAATGAAATACTGTTTTTATTACTGTAGGTTTTTAGAATAGTAAGGTATCCAGGAGGATTATACCTCCAGATTTGTTGTTTTCCGGTTCTGTGGAAAATACTGCAGCTTCGTAACAGGTATTGCACTAAATCCTTTGGTTTCTTTGAGTAGTACGGCCATGTTAATAATATTAACTCTTTGAATCCAAGACCACAAGACATCTTTCCATTTCTTGAATCATTTTTGATTTCTTTGTCAATATTTTACAATTTTCAGTGTGTAGATTTTTCACATATATGGTTACATTTGTTCCAAGATATTCGGGGGAATGTGGTTTTAAATATTATTGCTTTCAACGTCCATTTTATGGTATCTCATGATTAATATGGAGAAATGCAAGAGACTTCTTTACATTAATCTTGTACCCTGTTCCGTTGATGAAATTATTTATTGTTCATAATAGTCAGTGTGGAGCTCTTAGGTCTTTCTATGTAGATTGTTATGCCATCAATACTGGTGACAATTTTGCCTCTTTCTTTCCGTTTTGTGTTTCTTTTTCTTCTTTTTCTTTTCCTTTTCCTTTCTTCTATTACTATTGAACAGAAGTGGTGAGATTAGGAATCCTTGTCTTGTTCCCGAATTTACACAGAATGCTTTCAGCCATTCCCCTGGGTACTATAAATTGTTATAAATGGCCTTTAGTATGTTGAGAGATGTTCCCATTGTACTCACTTTCATGAGAATTCTGATCACGTTGTATGTTGAATTTTGTCTATTACTCTTTTGTGTGTATTGAAATGGTCCTGTGAATTTTGTCCGTCCTTTATTAAATATGTTTCATACTGATTGACTTGTGTATGTTGAACCATCCTTGTGACTCTGGAAGGAATCCAACTGATCATCGTGTATAATCCTTTCTATGTATTGCTGGATTCATTTGTTGATGTTTTTCAAGGATTTTTGAATGTATATTCATCAAGGATTTTGGCTTAACATTTTCTTTTTTTTTTTTTTTTGGTAGTGTTACTGAAGGGTTTTGTTATCATGGTATTGTTGGCCTCATAGAATAACTTTGGGAATTTTCTTTCCTCCTTCATTTTTTTGAAATAGTTGTGACAAAAGAGGTTTTAGTGAAGGCATCCAGGCATTTTGTTCAAGGGGTATTTTTAAAATTATAGATTTTATTTAACTTATACTGATTGCTCTTTTCAAGTTTTCAGATTTCTCTTTATTCAGTGTTAGCAGGCTGAACGTTTCAAGTAATTTGTCTATTTCTTTAATGTCGTCCAGTTGGTTGACACGTAACTGCTCAGAATGCTTTCATAAACTTTGTTTGTATTTCTGTAATATCAGATATTATTTCTACTGTTTCATTTATTATTTTTTTGGGTCCACTCTCTGTTTTTCTTGATAAAGCTGGCTAAATGCTTATCAATTTGTTAATATTTTTAAGAAAAATAAGCTGTTGATTTTATGATTTTTAATTTATTTTTAAATTTTTATTATATTTATTTTCAAACTAATCATTAAAGATTTCACGTTCTACTGCCTTTGGGTTTTGTTTGTTCTTATTTCTCATTATTTTGGGTGGTAAGCTTGGTCCTTTGTGTGAGGTTATTCTTTTTCTTTATAGAAGGCCTTAATTTTTCTAAACTCCATCTTAGATTTCCCTTTGCTGTATTCCATACATTTTATGAAGCTGTGTTTTCATTGTAATTTGTTTCCAGGTATGAATTTATTGCCTCTTTGATTTCATCATTGACCTTGTTTTATTTTATTTTTTAAAGGATGTGGTTTAATCTCATGTTTGTGCTTTTACTGTTCTTCTTTCTATAGTTGATGCAAATTTTCATAGTTTTGTGTATGGAAAAATACTTGCTGTAAACTATATTTGCTTAAAGTTCCTGAGGCTCTTTTCATGACATAATATGTGGTTAGTTCCTTAGAATACATCCTGTGCACACTTGAGAAACTTATGTGTTCTCCTTTACTGATGCGGTTTCCAAAAGCTCATTTAGGTTCAAATGATCTAAAATGTCATTAAGACCTCTGTTTCCTTACAGATACTCTTTCTGGGTGATATGGTCATCAGAATAGTGAGGTGTTAAACCCATCTACTATTATTATTTATAATGAATTAAATACTTCATGTCTACTAATGTTTTACTTATAATTATGATCTACAGAGTTTTGTCCATATATAATTTTATCAGTGTAATACTCTATTTTTACATTGATCTCTTTTTCTTTATTTAATCTCATATTTATCTTTCATTGTGAAACTTATTTTAAAACATATTTTGAATGATTTGAACATTGCATTCTGCACTTTCTTGTCATTTCCATGAAATATCTCTTCCATTTAAAGATGTAATAAATCTGGTAGCAGAAAAGGAAGAAAGAAAGAAGAAAAGGCAAAAGAGTTTGGGACAGATTCCACAGGGAGGGAGCTACAAAGAAGGACTGGCACTCATTCACTGGGTCTCCCCTCTCCAACTGAGAGGTTGGCAGGAAGGAGGGGTAGCCTCCAAGCCTTGAATCTGTACAGACAATAAGTTGAGTGACAGAACTAAGTAAACAGGCACAGACACCCAGCACAAGATGCAGCCCAGAGGCTGGGGCAGGGCCATGCTGCACGAGTTGGGTGGAAGTTGGGGATGGCAGCACTGATGCAGTCTGGGGGAATAGATGCGGCTGTTTACCATGGCTGTGGGTGCACAGGGCAAAACAACCTGGGTCCCCCATAAAACAACAGGGCAGATGTGCCCTTTGGGGGTGAGGGTGCATAACTTTCACTGAAAATCCACAAAAGTTTCAACGTGAAGTTACCTGGGGCTCAGACACAGCCACCATACCTTCTGGTGCATTGCACCAAGGCAGCAGAGGGGAGAAAGTCTGCATCCACGTCTAAGGATTTAGAAGTCTTAAGGGCCAGAAGGAGACTTCTCTACAGCCTGAGGCAGATAGGATATTTCTGTCCTTGTTCCTCAGAGAACTTGCTTCACCAAGACAAACAAGGAGCTGGGTTTTGGGCCAGACCAGAGACAGGGTGGTTCCTCAATCTTCCCTGAGCCCACTTCCAGTGTGCAAACCTCAGGCAGAGTGTAGTGTCACAGAGCAATGGAGAGACTGGCACCCTGATGGGGCGTGTGGCCCCCCACATTTTGGGCTGGAACGCAGCCCCTGACCATGGTGCTGGGAGAGGGCATGATGCACATTCCTGCCTTGTCAGTCTGCAACAACTTACTGCAGCATCAGGCAGGGCATTGACAAGCAGGCCTCAATAAAGAGAGCTGCTCCAGTTGCAGTGTTGGATGTTGGAGCGATCTGCTTGCTGACAGGCACTGGGAGAAGCACAAATGAGGGCTCCAATGGAGGGCCTCTGAAAACAGGAAAATGAGCTTCCAAAACAGGATGAATACAGAAAGACTTCACATTAAATGTACAGTCTCCTGGAGGACAAAGACACCCCCTTGTTTTAATCTGTTTTTACCTGTTCCATTTTCTATTACACTCTTAATTTTTACTTCTTATTTAATTATATATAACCCCATTTTAATCCCTTTGAAATTTCTAAAAATATTTTTATTATTATTTTTCAAAGCTCTGCTTCAACTTGCTTTCTAATATTCATTATACAATGTCTTCAAAGCTTTATTTCTCCCTTTTTAAAAATTTTTATCTCTCTCTCTCTCTCTTTTCTCTTTTCCAAGTTGTATTACTACATAGGCATTAGTTATATATACTCCTTTAGGACCAGAGCAGATAACTGATACTCCATAAACTACAGTGCCAGAGAGGTAGTAGAAAGATGAAGAAGCAGAGAAACCATTCCTAATTAATAGAACAAGAGAAATCCCCTGTAAGAATGATCAGTGAAATACACATTGATATCCTAAAAGATCAAGATTTCAAAAATGGAGTGATCAAAGTACTGAATGAAATAAAACAGATATTGTTTAGAGACACAAAATATGTCAAAAATGAAATGGAAGCTATAAGGAAGAGCAGAGTAGAATAGGTAAACCCATTGACTGAGATGAAGAAAGTTTTAAAGGTGTAGCAAAGCTGACTATATAACGCAGAATAACGAATTAGTGACTTAGAATACAGGAAAATAGAAAGCACCCAATCAGAAGAGCTACAAGAGAAACAACAAGAAACAAATGAAAAAAGCATAAGGGACCTACGGGGTAATAGAAAGCATGCCAAACTTGACATGATAGAAGTCCCAGAAGGGGAAGAAAGACCAAAGGGTATTGCAAAGTTTTTTGTAGACATCACGACTGAGAACTTCCCAAACTTAAAAAGGTATCAGATATCCAATACAGGAAGCTCAGTGTGTCTCAAACAGGAAAAACCAAAATACACACATACCAAGACACATAATTAAGATGGCCAGTGTCAAGGATAACGAAATGATTCTAAAGACAGCAAGAGAAGAGCAAAGAGTGAGTTACAAGGGAAACCCCATAAGGCTCCCAGCTGAGTTTGCTACACAAATACTACAGGCCAGAAGGGAGTGCAAGATATATTCAAAGTCCTGAATGAAAAAAAAATGATAACCCCTAGAATACTTTAACCAGCAACACTATCTTTATGGTAGAAGGAGACATAAAGAATTTCACAGACAAGAAATATCTTCAAGAGATTTGCAGTGATAAACCCATGCTAAAAGAATTATTGAAAATTCTCCTCTAAAAATAAAGCAGCAGGATGCTACAGAAATGTGAAACTCACAGCTTTAAAGGTGATAACTCATGAATTACAAATAAAATAAACCCAAAATTTTAAAACAAGACATACAAATTATTGAGAATTGGAGAGGGAGGCAGGAAATAAAGAATTTGTTTTTTGATCTTTCTCTCTAAATTTTTTATTCTCGGTAGGATGGGTTTCATATCATGTTACTATCCATTTAATAAAAGCAGTTATAGTAATGGTCTAATGGACTTATAAAAAAGGGAAACAAGAAGACAAGTACTTATCATGGAGTCAATAAAACTAAATAAAATTCATGATAATACAAAAGGAACTTACCAACCATAAAAGGAAGATGAAAGGACAAAGAGGAATTACCAAATCATCTGCAAATATAATGTCAAATTGGCAATAAACCCAAGGGTATCATCAATTATTGAAAATGTTAATGGCCTAAATGCTCCAGTTGAAAGTCATAGAGTGGCAGGCTGGGTAATAAAGCAAGATCCTTCAAAATGTTGCATACAAGAGACCCACTTCAGAGAGAAGGACACACATAGATTGAGAGTGAAAGAACAGAAAAGGTATTCCATACAATTTGAAAAGCCAAAAAGCAGGTGTTGCAGAACTGATTTCAGACAAAATAGCCTTTAAAACAAAGGCCATAAAGAAAGATAAAGAAGGACATTTTATTATGATTGAAGGAGTGATACATTATGATGATAGCACACTCATTAATACATATGCAATAAATAGATGAGCACCTAAGTACATAAAATAACTACTAACAGATATAAAGGGGCATTCATATTTGGAGATTTCAACACTGCATTTACATCACTGCACAGATCATCGAGACAGAAAATAAAATAGGCAACAAAGAAGTTAAATAATAGAATATGTGTAATAGTAATATTACACTTGGTGGATATTTTCAGAGCATTGCACCCCCCACAAAATAGGATATACATTCTTTTCCAGTGCACTTGGAACATTTTCCAGGATTCATAATGTACTTGGATACAAAAGAAACCTCAGCAAATTTAAGAATATAGAAATAACCCCAAGTATCTTTACTGACCACAATGCCATCAAGCTAGAAATCAACAATAGAGAAACAAGTGAGAACATAAGGAAAACATGGAGATTAAACAATATGTTAGTAAAAAACCAATGGGTAAATGAAGAAATCAAAGCTGAAATGAAAAAGTAGCTTGAGACAAAATAAAATGAAAGCAAAACCACACAAAATTTAAGGGACACAGCAAAAGCAGTGCTCAGAGGGGTGTTTATAGTGATACAGGCCTTCCTTAAAAAAGAACAATGAGAAAGAAACAATTTAACCCAACAGCAGAATGAACTAGAAAAAGAAGAAGGAAAAACCCCAAATGGCAGCAGAAAGAAAGAAATGATAAATATTGTGGAGAAAATAAATTGAATAGAGATTTAAACATTATAGGAAATAAATCAACCATTCCAAAAGATGGTTTTTTGAAAAAAGTAAGTAAAATCAACTAACCTCTTTCAAAACTCAAAAGAAAGAAAAGAGAGATCACAAATTAGCAAAATAAGTTAGGATAATGGAGAATTTACAACAAATAAAATAGAAATACAGAATATCATACGTGAATATTATAAAAAGTTTATGGAATCAGACTGGATAACCTAGAGGAAATGGACAAGTTTCTGGAAACATACTGTCAACCATGACTGAATCAAGAAGAAACTGACCCCTTGAACAAGCAGAGCACTAGAAATGAAATCAAAATAGCAATATAAATCCTCCCTAAATTTAACAGTCCAGGACTGGACAGATTCACTGTGGAATTCTACCTAACATACAAAGAAGAACTCATTCCAGTATTTCACAATCTCTTCCAGAATATTGAAAAGTAAGGAATACTCCCAAAGGGATTCTATGAAGCCACAATCACACTGATACCACAACCAGGCAAAGACACTACCAACAAAGAGAATTATAGTCCAAAATCACTGATGAACACAGACGCCAAAGTCCTCACCAAAATAGTAGGAAATAGAATCCAACAACACAGAAGAAAGATTATACATCATGACCAAGTGGGGATTATGCCAGGGGCAAAGGGGTGTTTCAACATATGCAAATCAATCAATGTAATACAGCAAATCAACAAGAGAAAGGATCAAAACCACATGATCATCTCAATAGATGCAGGAAAAGCATCTGATAAAATTCAAAACCCACATATGATAATAACTCTCAACAAAGTGGGCATAGTGGGAACATATCTCAGCATCATGAAAGCTATAGATAACAAACCTACAGCTAGCATAGTACTCAATGGTGAGAAAGTTAAAACCTTCCCACTAAAATTTGGGAAAAGGAAAGGATGCACACTATCACCACTCCAACTCAATATAATCTTGGAAGTCCTAGCCTAAGCAATCAAACAAGAGAGAGAAGTAAAAGGGATGCAAATTGGAAAGGAAGAGGTAAAACTCTCACTATATGCAGAAAGTATGTTACTATATATAGAAAACCCTTCAAGATCCAGGCAAAAATTACTGTAGCTGATCAAACAATTCAGCAAGGTGGCAGGTTACAAGATTAAGGTTCAAAAATCAGTGGAATTTCTTCATGCTAAAGATTCAGATAATGCTATAGAGCTACAGTCAACATGACAGTACTGTATTTTTAGGAAAACAGACATATAGACCAATGGAACAGAATAGAGAACCCAGAAATGAACCCACAAATTTTTGGTCATTTAAACTTTGACAAAGGAGGCAAGAAAATACAATGGAATAGAGACAGACTCTTCAGCAAATGTTGGGAAAACTGGACAGCAGCATGTAAATCAATGAAGTTAGAACACTCCCAATGAGGCTAGAACACCACACACAAAAATAAACTCAAAATAGATAAAACACTTAAACATAAGACTAGATACAATAAACCTCCAAGAGGAAAATATAGGCAAAACAGTATCTGACATATTTCTCGAAAATTTTCTCATAGAAGAAATAAAAGCAAGAATAAACAAATGAGACATAATGAAATTTACAAGCTACTGCACAGTAATGAAACCGGAAGCAAAACAAAAAGACAACATCCGGAATGGGAAAAAAAATTTGCCTATGAAACCGACAAAGGCTTGATCTTCAGAGTATATAAGCAGTTCATCCAACTGAATAAGAAAAAATAAACAACCCAATCCAAAAATGGACAGAAAACCTAAACAAGCGATTCTTCAAAGAAGACATACAAATGATTAAAGGGCACATCAGAAAATGCTCAATATCACTGATTATCCGAGATATGCAAATCAAAACTACAGTGATGTATCACCTCACACCAGACAGAATGGCCATCATTCAAAAATCCACAAATGTCAAATGCTTGAGAGACTGTGGACAAAAGGGAACCATCTTTCACTGCTGGTGGCAATGCAGTTTTGTGCAGCCACTGTGGAAAACAGTATGGAGATTCCTCAAAAGCCAAGGAATAGACTTACCATATGACCCAGGAATCCCACTCCTGGGCATAAGTCCAGAAGGAACCCTAATTCAGGATGACACCTGCACCCCAATGTTCATAACCAGCACTATTTACAATAGCCAAGACATGTAAACAGTCTAAATGTCCATCGAATGTTGACTGGATAAAGAAGAGTTAGTATATTTATACAATGGAATACAAGCCAGCCATATAAACCGACAACATAACGCCTATTTCAGCAACATGGATGATCCTGGGGAAAATCAGTCTAAGTGAAGTAAGCCAGAAATACAAAGAAAAATACCATATGAAATGGCTCATCAGTGGAAACAAAAAACAAAACAAAACAAAACAAAAAAAGGACAAATAAAAAAAAGAAATAGACTTGCAGTCATAGAATATAAAATTTTGGTTTCCATATGGCTGGGGGTGGGAAGAGATAGACTGGGAGGTCAAAATTGTAGAATAGATAAGCAGGATTGTACTGTATAGCACAGGGAAATGTATAAAAGATCTTACGGCATCTCAAAAATGAAAAATGAGACATCAAATGTATATATGTTCTTTGTAACTGAAAAATTGTGCTCTACGCTGGAATTGGAGACAACTTTGTAAAATATATTTAAATCAATAAAAAAGTTAAAAAAAGATAAAACATTATCCTAAATATTACAGGAGTAAATATAAATTATAGAGAAAAAAAACTATGCAAAATAGTAATAAAACCAAATATTTTGATTTATGTTTTCCTTTTGAGATAAGCAAATCAAAAAACCACTAGCCAGGTGCATCATGAAATAAAGGTAGATGCTACAAAAAATAAATTAAGAAATAAAAGAAGAGAAATAACAATTGTTACCCCAGATGTACAAAAAAGTGTTCATTTGGTCAGAAATTTCATGCCAATAAACTGGACAACTTAGAAGAAATAGACATATGTCTAGAAAGAGACAGAGATAAGGAGAAACAAATAATTTGACCAAACTGTTTACTAGAAGATAGATAGAATCTGCATTTTAAAAAATTTTTGAATAGAAGTGTAGATTTCAAAAGCTCCTGTGGAGAACTGTACAAAAATACAAACCAGAACTTATTCAATTCTTAGTATTCAAACATAGTGCAGATGAGGGAAACTCCCAAATTAATTCTATGAAGTTTCATCACCCTGATAGCAAAACCAACAAATAAAGTACGGGCAAAGGGAACTTCAAGCCATTATATTTGATAGATTTAGAAGCAAAAATTCTATAAAATATTATTAGCAAACTAAATCCAGCAATACCTAAAATGAATCATACACCATGATCAACTTGGATTCATTGCAGTGTCATAAGATAGGTTCAACATACACAAATCAATCAGTTTGATACACCACATTAACAAAAGAAAAAGAGAAAATGACATGGTCTTCCCAATAAATCCATAACAAGCATTTCATAAAATTCAACATTTTTTCATTGAGACAGCAACAACATCAACAACAACAACAACAACATCAACAATGACAGAAACCTCTTAGCAAATTAGGATGCAGGAAATATATCTCAACATATCTAAAGTCATTAATTACAGACCAACAGACTACATAATATGCAAAAGTGAAAAACTGAAATCCAAATTAAGGAATAAATCAAGGATGCCCACTCTCACCATTTTTATTAAACACAGTATGGGAAATTCTAGCAACAGCATTTGGACAAGGAAAAAATTATTCAAGTTGGATTGAATGAAGTAAAACTGTTATTAATTTAGATGACATGATAATCTATATAGTGATCCCTAAAGATTCTCCAAACTAAAACAACTAAAAGTAATAAACACATTAAGCAAAGTAGCATGATTCATGATTAATATACAAAAATTGTCACATTTTTTACACTAACAATGAAATATTCCATAATTTTAAAAGATCTCTATGAATCAGACCAAAACATGAAAAACCTATGAAAAAACGAACATAATAAAATGATTAGAACACTGATAAAGAAATTTGAAGATGATGTAAATAAATGGAAAGAAATCTCAATGTCTTAGTTTAGAGGAATTAATATTGTTAAAATATCCAACTACAAACTATGTCTTCAGATATAAATTGATTCTGATCGAACTACATGATATTTTCCATAGAACTAAAAAGAGTCCTATGATTTGTATGGAACTGCAAAAGAACCAGAACTGCAAAAGAAACAATGAGGAAAAAGAGCAAAGTTGGAGGCATAACCAATAACCCTCCCAGATCTCAGACTATATTACAAAATTACTGTAATCAAAACAGCACAATGCTGGAAAACAACCAAACATCTATATCACTGGAATGGAACACAGAGGCAAAAATAAAATATCACACGTATGGTGAACTAAACTATGACAAAGGAAATAAAAATATACAATGCCTTTAAGACAGTTTTCTGCAAGGGATGGTAAGAAAGCTAGACAGCTACATGTAAATCAATGAAATTAGAACACTCCCTCAAACTGTACAAAAATATACTCAAAATGATTTAAATATCTGAATCTAAAACATGACACAATAAAACTCCTGGAAACTAACATAGAGAAAACAAGACATAAATTGTAGGAAAATTTTCTTATGTCACTCTCCCAAGCTGAAAACAATAAAAACAAAATAAACAAAAAGGTTCTAAATAAATTTGAATGCTTCTATACAGCAAAGTAAACGAAATGAAAAGATGAATTTCCAAATGGGAGAAAACATTAGGAAACAATACAATCAACAATAGGCTAATTTCAAAAATACACACATCTTTCATACAACTCCATTTCAAATATCTACAAACAACTCAGCCAGAAAATGAGAAGACATTTCTCTAAAGAAGACACACAGATGACAAACAGGAAAAGAAAAACATGCTTACATTGCTAATCATAATACAAAGGCAATACAAAAATAAAATAATGTTCTACCTCCCAATATTGAGAAGGGATGTCATCCAAATGTCTACAAATAATACAGATTGGGGTGGCTGTGGAGAAATAGGGACTCTCCAACGCTGTTGGTGGGAATGAAAATTGGTGAAACCACTTTGGAAACTTTATGGAAGTTCCTTTAAATAATAAAAATAGACCAATCATATGACACAGCAATCCCACACCTGGGCATATAAAACATAAATCCTGAAAGCAAAGAATCCTAGAGTAAAATATAAGAAGTACAATCTGACATTGGACTTAATATGATTCTACATATGTCTCCATGGCAAGGGAAGCAGAAGCTAATCTAATAAAATATGATTGTATCACTCTAAACAAATTTGCACTGCAGAAGAAATGATCAATAAAATGAAAAGTCAACAAACAGAATGGGAGAATATATTTTCACGTGATATTTTCCAATCTAGTGTTAATATCCAAAATATATGGCAAACACTGACCCCACAACAATAACAAAAAAGACCCAACAATGCAACTAAAAAAAAGTCCATAGGAACTGAATAGATAGATCTGAATCAATTTTCTATAGAAAACATATTTGGCTAAATGACACATGAAAATATGTTCAGAGTTATAAATTAAATTATAAATATGTTCAGAGTCATAAACCAAAAATGGGGCAAGACCTCACACTTGTCAGAAGGCTCTCATTAGAAAGAAAAGAAATAGATGTGGGTGAGATTGTGAAGAGAAAGTACACCATGGACACTGTTGATAGGAATGCATAGTATTGATTCCATTGCATATATACATGAAATATTCTTCATCCATTTTTCAGTCAAGGCATGCTGGGTTTGTAGGCTCCTGTCTTAAGGCTCTAGAAAATAAGCCCATGGGCTGAACTGATAAACAGTCTGTGAGGAATGTCACATATCCAGGCTGGGTAATATATGGCCTACTCTATGTATCAATTATGGCTGGATAGAATATGCTGGGTAAGATCCTCAATGGAGGACAACCTAAGAAAGGCACAGCCGGCTGGAGAAGAGATGGCCTACTTAATGAAGTTCCATGATGAACTTTTGAACAATCCTTGATCATTTAACATCCTGTGTTTACTGCAGGAGCATGGGTACATATACAGCTTAAGATTATTAACATTGTTATAACTTAGATGATATGTGAGGTATTGTGCATGTCCTATATAAACCCTTCTTCTAAGAATCAATAAACAGAGAACTACTTCGCTTCTGTCCACACAGTGTTTGGGTGTATATGATATCGTGTCACTGACAGGGTAAATTTAATTTGTTGGGAGTATCTTTAAAGTATGTTGCATAATATCCTCACTTATTGAGATGATTATGTGAGTTTTATTTCTCATTCTATTAGTTTGGCATGTCACCTTTATTGATTTGAATATTTTGAAGAATCTTTAAACCCAGTGATAAATCCCTTTAGTCATGTATGTTTATGATACATTAAATGTGTTGTTGAATTCATTTTGCTTGTGATTTTTGAGAATTTTGGCACATATGTTCATCAGGGATAATATTCTATATTTTGCATATAGTGTCCTTTCTACCATTGTTATGCAAATAAAGCTGGCATCATAAAACATGTTTGTAATCTTTCACCCCCTTCAAATTCTCGGAAGATTTGGGGAAGAAATGGTGAAAAATTGTCTTGAAATGTATGACAGAATTCACCAGTAAAATCGTGTTGTAAATTTTTCTGGTTTGGGAAGTTTGGATTATTGATTTACTCATACACACTTTTGCTCTATATAAGTTTCTTATTGCTTCTTGATTCAGTATTGGAAGACATATGTTACTGGATATTTGTCTTTTGTTCTAAGTCATTGAAATCGTTGGCTTGTGGTAACTTCTAATGAAGCTTTGCATCTCTACAACATCAGTGTTAAAATATTCTCTTTTATTTATAATTTTATTTGAGTCTTTATTTCCTTAGCCAACCTAAAATTTGTCCACTTTATGTTTAAAAGAAACAGACTTAGGTTTTCTTTTTATCTTTTCAAATGTTTCTCTTGTTAATTTCCTTACTCACATTCATTCAATTTTCTTCTTTATTCTTTCTGTTTTCTCCTAGATTCTTCAAGTGAAAATTTAAGTAGTGTGAATCTTTGTATTTCATTTGCTACTAAATAGTTTTATTTAGATATTATTTATTTAGTTAGCTAGTTAGTTAGTTAGTTAGTTATTAATATATTTACATATTTATTCATTTATTTATCATTGAAGTACTGCCATTTACAATGTGTCAATCTGTGATGTATAGCACTGTGTTCCTGTACATGCATACATTTGTGGGCCTAATAGATGATTCTTCAAGATATTTAACTTACTGCCCTGTGTCATACAAAAGAAATTTTGAAAAAAAGTCTATTATTTTTATATATAGTGGATATCATTTATAAATCTACAGCTCCCAAATATATTCTCTCAAAGCCCCTTTCCACAGTAATCATAAAATTGTTTAGTAGATCTGCGAGTGTGCTTCAGTTTTGTAGATGAAATCATTGTGTTCTCATCCAATTTTTTTAAGGATCCACATGTTTCATGTCATGTATTATTTTTCTTTCTCTTTCTAGCTTACTTCAATTAGAATGACACTTATTGGGGACATACATTTTGCTGCAAATGTCATTGTTTTATCATTTTTTATTGCAGAATATTTTTCCATTGTGTAAATATGGCATAACTTCTGAATACTGTCATCTGTTGTTGGACAATTAGGTTGCTTCCATGTCGTGGCTGTTGTATATAGCACTGCTAAGAACATTGGGGTACAGGTGTCTTTTTGAATTAGAGTTCCCTTTGATACATACCCAGAAGTGGGATTGTTGGATCTTAAGTTAAGTCTATTTTTATTCTTTTGAGGAAGCCCCATCCTGGTTTCCACAATGACTGCACCAAACTGCATTCCTTCCATCAGTGTAGGAGGGTTCCCTTTCTCCACAGCTTCCCCAGCATTTATTGCTTGTGGATTTTTGAATGCTGGCCATTGTGACTATTGTGAGGTGATTCTTCATTATAGTTTTAAATTGCCCTTCTGTGATAATGATAGTGAGCAATTTTTTTTCATATATCTGTATGGCATTTTTATATCTCTATTGGAGAATAGCTTGTTTAGGGCTTCTGCCCATTTTAAGATTGGGTTTCTTGTTTTTTTTAATTATTATTAGGTTGTATGAAGTCTTATATTTTGGAAATTAAGTCTTTGTCAGTTGCATCATTTCTAAAATTATTCTTTAATCCTGTAGGTTTTCATTTTGCTTTGTTTATGGTTCCCTTTGCTGTGCAAAAGCTTATAAGTTTAATTAGGTCCCATTAATTAATTTTGCAATTACATCCATTACCTGGGTAGGCTGTTCTAGGACATCATTGCTGAGATTTATCTCAGAGTATGTTACCTATGTTTTCTTCTAGGAGATTTTCTGTGTCTTGCCTTACATTTAAGTCTTCAAGGCATTTTGAGTTTATCCTTGTGTATGGAGTGAAGGAGTGTTCTAACTCCATTGCTCTGATGCTGCTATCCAGTTTTCCCAACACCAGTTGGTGAAGAGATTGTCTTTTCTCTGTCATATTCTTGGCTACTCTGTCAAAGATTACTTGAACATAGGCCTTTAGGTTTATTCCTAGGCCTTCTATTCTGTTCCATTGGTCTAAATACCTGTTTCTGTACCAATATCTTGTCACTTTGATTACTGTAGCTCTGCAAGAGTGTAAGGAGACCTGGTGGTTTATTCCTCCATCCTCTTTCTTTTTCTTTAATAGTGCTTTGAAAATTATGGATCTTTTATGAGTCTGTGTTAATCTTAGGATCATTTGTTTCAGTCCTTAAAAAATTTTTTTGCATAATTTCATTGGAAATCACATTAAGTCTGTAGATTGCCTTGGGCAATATGGCCATTTTAACAATATTGTTTCTTCCATTTCATGTCCATTGGGTATCTTTTCAATTCTTGAAATCTTTTGTGATTTCCTCTATGTTTTCTAGTTGTCCATATATAAGTTATTCACCTCCTTGGTCAGATTTATTCTTAAGCATTTAATAGTTTTGGATGCAGATATAAAAGTGGTTCTTTCTATACTTTGTTTTCCTGTTGATTCAATGGTAGTGTAAAGAAATGCAATTTGTTTTTGTACATTACTCTGGGTACGTTGCCCAGTTCCTTTTTTCCCCTAAGTAATTTTTGTGAAACTTTTACAGTTTTCTCTATATAGTGTCATGTCTGCATATCGTGGCAAATTTACCTCTTCTTTTCCAGTCTGAATACTTTTATTTCTTTTTCTTGCCTGATCATTGTGGCTAGGACTTCCAAGACTATATTGAATTGAAATTGTGAGAATTGGCAACCTTGTTGTCTAAGGTATTTGTGGGAAGCATTTTAGTTTTTCACCATTGAGTATTTTGCTGGCTATATATTTGTCATAAACAGCTTTCATTATGTTGAGATATGGTCCCACTATGCCCACTGTGATAAGAACTTTTATTGCAAATTGATGTTAAATTTTATCAAATGATTTTTCTGCATCTACTGAGATGTTCATATCGTTTTTGTCATCTCTTTTGTTGATATGGTGTATCACAATTGATTGATTGATTTGTATATGTTAAACCATCCTTGTGTTCCTGGTATGCACCTAACTTGACCATGGTATATAATCTTTTTTACATACTGTTGGATTCGGTTTGTTAATAATATCTTAAAGACTTTTACATCTATGTTTATCAAGGATATTGGCCTATAGGTTTCTTTTCTGGGTAGTGTCTTTGTGTAGTTTTGGTATCAGGTTTATGTTGGCCTTATGGTGTGAGGTTGGGAGTACTCTCTCCATATCAAACTTTGGAAAAGCCTGAGGAGGAGTGGTATGGATTTTTCTTTGTATGTTTTCTCAAATTCCCCAGTGAAGGTATTTGGGTCTGAATTTTGTTTGCAGAGATTTTTTATTTTATTGATAATTCTATTCCATTTTGGGTGATCTGTCTGTTCAAATGGTTAATTTCTTCTTAATGCAAAAATTGTTGGCTGAATGTTTCCAGAAACTTCTGCATTTCTTCCTGGTTATACAGTTTGTTTCCATACTGTTGCTCATGGTATTTCCTTATGATACTTTGCAAATTTGTTGTACTCTGAAGTTTCTGCATTGGCATTTCTTATGTTATTTGTGTTCTCTCTCTATTCTTGTCGATGATTCTGTCCAGAGCTTTGTCAATTTTGTTTACTATTTCAAAAAAGAGTTTGATTTTTTTCTATTTTTAAACTCTATTTCAATTATTTTTTCTTTGATCTTCATTATTTCCCGCTTTCTGCTGACATTTGGTTGTTTTTGCTCCTCTTTTCATGATTAGTGTACATAGAACGTTAGAATATTTACTTGAAATTTCTCTTCTACTTTGAGGAGGGCCTTCTCACTATGAACTTCCCTCTTAAGCCTGCTTTATCTGTATTCCATAATCTTTGCATTGTGTTTTTAGTATCTTGAATCCCTTACTAATTTTCTGTCTGAAAGACCAGTCTAGTGATGGTAACGGGGAATAATACTCTCCTACTGTGATTGTGTTCCCACCGATTTCTTCCTTTTTATCTATTAGTATTTGCTTTACGTATTTAGGTGCTCCTATTTTGAGTGCATATATCTTAATGAGTATAATACCCTCATTTTATATTTTTCCTTTAATCATTATATCATGTCCTTGTTTATCTTTCTCTTTGGACTTTGTTCTAATGTCTCTTTAGTGTGACATCAGTACTGCTAGTCCTGCTTTCTTGTAATGTCCATTTGTATGGAAAATATTTTTCCATCTTCTGACTTTCAATTGATGTGTGTTCTTACTAAAGTGGGTCTCTTGTATGCTTCATAATGTATGGTCTTGTTATATTATCCCATCTGACAATATATATCTTTTGATTGCAGCTGTTAGTCTATTAACAATTGTGATGATTATTGATAGACTGGTGTCTATTTCCATTTTGAGCTTCATCTCCCAGTTTATTTTATATTCTCTTTTTGTTCATTTCATTTTCTTTTTGTGGCTTGATAAGTTTTCTTTTATTATCTTGGTTTCTTTTTGGCTTTGTGACTTCATTGTAAACTTTTGATGTATGGTTACACTGTTTTGTATGTATATTTAACCGTTACTATATCTGTTTATTTTCACTGATAAGAATACAAACTCTAACCCCTCCTACAGAGAACAGAAACAAGAAGGAAATAATCTGTATTGTCCTGTTTCACTCTCTGACCCTTAAAAATTTTGATGTACTGTTTTACAATATCATGTATATTCTATTGTATGCCATTGCAGCTATTGCATTTCTAATTATGCCTTTCTCCTTTCTATAGCATCCTGCTTCTTTTCTTTAGAGTAGATCTTTCATTATTTCTTTATCACTTGTTAAATTCTTTTAGTATTTGCTTTTATGGAAGTTACTTACCTCTCCTTCTATTCTAAAGGATAGCCTTGCTTGATAAATTATCTTAGATTACAGTTTCTTTCATTCAGGATTTTGAATATGTCTTGCCACTGCCTTCTGCCTGTTGTATTTGTGTAGGAAATGTGTTTACAAATATAATGTAAATAATTATATATATATATATATATATATATATATATATGTATAGAATACCTAGAAATCAAGTTGACAAATAAGATGAAAAGTTATACGTGAAAAAATAGAAAACATAGATGAAGAAAATTAAATCTGACCCAAAGAAATTAAAAGATCTCTTATGTTAATGATGTGAAACTATGTGGTTGAGACAAACATACTACCCAAAGCAATCTACATTTAGTGTGATTCATGTCAAAATACCCATGAGATTTTTCCATTAAATAGAACAAATAATTTCAAAATTTGTATGGAACAACAAAGATCATGAGTTGCTAACATAATCTTGAAAAAGAGAATTAATTCTGATAATGTAAAGTACTCTGATGTTAAACAGTCCTACAAAATTTTAGTAATTAAAAAACATGATACTGGCTCAAAACAAGACACCAATCAATAGAAGAGAATAGAGTAACCAGATATAATCCCTCACACCTATAATCAATTAACCCATGAAAAAGGAAACAAGAGTATAAAATTAAGAAAAGACATTCTCCTCAAATAGTAATGCTGGGGAGATTGAACATGTGAAAGATGGAATATAGTATTTCCTCACATTGCACACAGTCTATGAGCACAGAATGTCTTTTATTTATTTTGTTTACTTATATTTCTTGCACCTTAAATTTATAGATTTATGTTTAGATATTTTATTTCACTTATCAAATTTATTCCTATTTTAATGTTTTTGGTATAAATCTACACACAATTGTTTTCCTAATTTCTATTTTTGATAATGTGTTGTTAGTATATAAAAATGCAAGAGATATTTGTATATTGATTTTGTATTCTGCAAGTTTACTAATTTTGTTGACTATTTCTTGCAGTCACTGGAGTAGAATACGGAGTTTTCCATCTATGTATAATTATGTCATCTGTAAAAATTTTAGTGCTTGTTTACAAGTTGGATGCCTTTTATATTTTTTACTGACTAGTTGTTATGGCTAGGACTTCTAGTAGTGTAATTTAGGACTTGTGAAAATGAGCTAATTTTTCATATTACTGGACCAGAGGAAAACCTTCCTGTATTTTAACATTGAACTTGATGTTAGTCATGGGTTTTTCATATATGGCTTTTATTATCTTTAGATATATTCTTTCTAGGGCGAATTTATTAACAATTTTTTGTATACAAAAGTTAAGATCAGTTCTGTCAATACTTTTCCTACATTTTGGAGATTGTTACTTTTGCATTCTCTGTTTTTTAAGGGATGGTATCACATTTATTGATTTGCATATGTTATATAATATTTATGAATCAGGAATTAATCATACTTAACTATATTTTATAATACATATAATACGCTATGAATTCAGGTTGCTAATATTTATTTAGAATGGAATATACACAAACTGAAGGAAAAATTTACATTGTAGCTTGAGTGTACATTTATTTATTTAAAAATTTTATCAATCATTTTGAAATTGGCTTATGTTTAATGGAATTTATTTCTAAATAAAGAATATAAATTTTGGTAGAAATGGATTTATTACAGTTTACTGATACAGAACATAGCTGTTATTTACAATAGGTGCACAAAGCACTTGCATTAAAATGCCATAATATACTAACAATGCCAACTGTTTCAGTACTGGGAAACATATTGCTTCCTAAAATGATTACCTGGTCTTTTCCACCCCAACCCACATATAATTATATTATTTGCTTTTTGTTTGTTTGTTTATTTCATCGTTAATGAAGTCACTGCTTATTGAATCCAGGATTTTGTGTATAAGTGTATTTATCAACATCATTTTGGAACACTTAACAGAAACCATAAGAGTATGGATTATATAGATGACAAGAAAATTTATTCCTTCTTGGGACTGAAAAACCTCTGAATGAAAGAATGGCAAAAATAAACATTTGTAAGTGTACAATAAAATTTTCTCTTTTGTAATTTTAAAGTAGTATATTAAATTACATTTGTTTTACTTATAGCACTGAATTACAATTTAAAACAAAATTTCCCTCCTTTGGAATTTCTTAAATTTGATTGATAATTTTAATCTAATTTTAATTCATATATATTTACCATTTATTTATAAACATACCAAATAAACATATTTATTCTGCTCATATTTTGAATATAGAGCTACTTAATGTAAAGTACACAGATAAATAACTACTTCCGTTTCCAAATCAAATTATGTTTCAATTTAATTGCAAATGATCAAGAAATTGTTTTACGTTTTCTGTAATGTTTTACACAAATTTCACTTTATTTCCAAAACTTTAACTTTTTTTTATTTTGTGCATTATTTATACTCTGTTCACAAATCTGGTATAAATTTTTGTACAAAAGGAAGTAGATTGGTTTCATTTCAAAACCCCAAAATTATATTATTTAAAAAGATTTTGAGGGGAAAATATTTGCATATCACACTATAAAAATATTCATCCTATATGTTTCATTTTAACTGGATGTATGAGAAGGAAACACTGGCTGAATTTTACACTTGGTTTGCTAGGAGACCAGTTGTTTTGTGATGTCACAGCTACTCAGGTTAAGAACCATTTTAATGGCCTAGCAGTTAAACTGTTCATGCCTGCCTAAGCAGCATTGGAAGCTGCAGTGCTCAAAATCATGATAACTTGAAAAGTAGCTGTAGAAAAAGTTATTTGAGATGGCACATATTTCTTCAGAAATTCAAGATTTGTCTCCTTCAGATGGATGAAATGGTTCAGGAAACTCCAGTAGATCTCTATTGTGTGATCAAACATTCTCTGGGGACTTGGACTTAAGGTGTATGATTGAAGAAAATGATTTTCAGACTTAGTCTGAAGAATCCTTGATTAAAAAAAACATGTTACACACATTGTGTCTAGGAACCAGATGAAGATAATTATTTTCATTCTCTGACATTTCCAAGAAAACTGTGGAAAATGGCTGGGAGTGGACAATTTAAATCCCTCTGGTGTGATGATAATGGAACTTCCATAGTGATTGATGAAGATGTCTTTAATAAGAAAGTTTTGTAAAGAAAGGCCCCTTTCACAATATTTGAAGCTGGGAGTATGAAAAGTTTAGTTAGACAGCTTAACCTTTATGGGTTTAGTAAAGTGCGGCAGAATTTTCAGTGATCTGATTGTCTAGCTGACTTTCTGGCAGAAGAAAAAGAAGTCTATGTTTTAAGCAAGGAATTCAGAAATTTTAGTTATGACTTGGTAACTTATATATAAAATTTTATTTTCTACATGAATATATGGTAATATAAATGTAAAGCTAGATTTTGAAAATTGTATAAATCTACTAAGGCTAAAATTCTTTATTTTTTCTAAAAATGAGGACAGTGCCTTAAGTATTCAAGATTATGAGAAACTTTGCTAGCAAATATAAATCTTATCTGAAACCTAAATAAAGGTATTAAAGCTGCTTTTCAAAAGTGGCACTCACCGTTACTGCAAATGCTAACTTCTTAAATTTGATGACTATACTATTTAAATGTGTATTTTCCAAATAAGGAACTTCAAAATATCATCAGCTATGTTCATATTTTGATGATATTATCTTTGCATAGTAAGCGTGAAATCTAAGGTTTTATAGGTTAGGCTTATTTTAGTCTTGTATTTTGATTTAAATATTACTAAAATCTTTATCATTTTGTTGTAGCTGCCGATCTACCATAATCCAAATTTTAAACGAGGCTTTCCCCTGCTTTTAGAGAGAATAAATAGAAGAGTTGGGATTAAAAATGCCTCTTTGGTATCTTTGTTGGCTAAAGAATTTAACAAGAAGCAATTTAAAGGAGGGGGAAATGTGGTTAAAAATAATTGTGATTTTGTGCTGACACTAGTGGAGAAAGTGCATTTTTACCTTCTGCAAATTTAAACATGCCTCTAATAAGAAAGCCCTCTACTAGCCACAATATTTGTGATACAAATACCACGATCAGAGGTGATTTTTTTCCTCCATCATCAGTGTCAGTTAGACCACCAGAAAACCTGCAGTGGATCAACGTGCTGTTTTAAATCAGTGGACCACTTTTCACGAGCAATCTGAAAGCAGCTACACTGAAGCAAATGGCTGTGTTGTGAACTTCATTTCAACTACAACTTCTACTTCTCAGTACAGCATCTTGTCTCCCATACAGAGGAATTAATTTGGACTGATGGTTGAGCCTTCTACTTTTCCAAATAGATATCACAAAATATCTGCCAATGATGGTCGTTTTTCTAAACTTCAACCATGGAGCCACCCACGGTTCCCAGTGCCAGTGATAGCTGATACATCAGCTACCTCTCTTTCAAGGCCAACTCATAAGCCATCTTCAGTTTATGAACATCAGCCTAATTACAAATTATCTACCAGAGGACTACCAGATTATGCAGGATAACAAAGATTGAAATTGATGTTGGCAAATGTTGACAAATATCTGCAATTTTCTTATTTGAACAATAAACATAAATGTGTACCTGCATTTTCCTTATATTTTTTAAAACACAGTAAAGTGTTAAATGGGAGACTAAGCTACCATTCAAAGAAGAAAAGAGATATTTGATTGATATGATCATATGATGGAACAATATGGGTGAAAATTTAAATAATTTCTCTAAGGAATAAGACAAAATGGAAGAATTTGGAAAAAGACTAAAACATGGAGAGAGGGAAAATTACTAAGTGTTTTCTGGTTCAACCTGGAAAGTATTAAATGTGTAAGTTACGATAGGTTGGAACGGAAAATAAATACTGGAACAGGCCCAAGGATCATGGTCTCTAATTTGTCATCCCTGGTATGATAAAGGTCACATGATGTAGTCTCAGATGGCACATTCAGCATGTGGTAGAATTTAAGAAGTAATTTTATCTATGGTCTTCTTTGTGCTGTTTTCAAAGCATTCCAATTGGAGCTTTCTTTTCCTCCCCTCAAGACTCTACACTATATTTTCAAGTGAATATTTTATGTTACATTTATGTTCCAGCCAAAGACAAGTTTAATTCCTCAGGGTGGCACTTAATGCCTTTCCAAATCTAAGCCCACAAATTCAACATAGTTTAGTAATTTCTTTATAGATCTGGCATCTGACAACCTTGGCATATCTTTATGTTTCTATGCTTCTGGAGATACATCCAGGCAAATGTTTGTTAACCGTATTAAATCCAACCTCACATTTTTTGCTCCAGCTCAGCCTTGGACTTAGGATATCCTCCTTTTACCTATTTAGACATTCCCAGTCTCAGCACAAAAATCACCTCCTCCAGATATTTTCTGTCTATCCCCCTTTCTTTGTCTTACTTGGATACCATCACAGTAAGCACATCACATACCACAGAATGCATTTTAGTATTTAGTGAATGAAAAATACATGTTGACTTTAAGCAAAATCTACTTTCCTGAAACAGCAAAACTCTCATGGTTTTCAAACTATTTCATTATTGTCTTTACTCTTCACCACAAACTAGCTCTTTTCATAGCCCAAGTCCTTGTCAATCAAGACAGTAATTGGAGGTAGGTACTGGAGACAAAGTATTATTTTCTTCTTAATTCGTGCCTCCAGAGCCCTAAAGCTTTCCATTATCATTTGCTGGATTTTTTCCTGTCTCTTTATCACCCACCCACCCCAAAATTGCTGATTCTCTTCCCCATGCCAATAACTATACTGCCTTCTAATTAATTTACTTCTTAGAATCAGAGGTTTATCCAGAAGAGAGAGTGATGTTGCAATCATTTTATGTAGGTTTATGTACCCCACAAAACTAGTGCCCCTTCTAACCTTCACACAGTAAGTATCAAAGAGGTACGAACCCCTTGGTTGCGGTGGTCATATTCAGTAACCAAATTGCAATCCAAACTGTGTGGACTACAAAGTGGTGAGGGTGGTAGAATTAAAAATTTGTCCAACTGCAAGAATACCAAATTTCTGCAGATATTAAGAAATATAAAATATTCATGGAAGACTTTGACTATTTCCCATTAATTTAAAATATATGGTGAAGCATTTTCAGAATGTGATATGCCCTGAAATGCTGGAAAAATTGAAGGCTAGGTCAGGGAGCCTAAGGCTTCTGCTCACAATCATGCAGCCAGTGTCAGCCGATAAGACTGGAATGGAAACATTGAGTCCTGAAAATGTGTCACCAGTTGTGATGAAAGCTTTTGATAATCTGGAGAATGGGCAAATGGGCCAGGGTAAACTCTAGCACCATCATATCAATATGACTTTACCAAGAGAAGAAAAGAGCCCACTTGCAGCAGGAGATCTGTGTCTGTACATCAGTGGTTGTTCCTACAACAGAAACATCAAGCTTTAAATTTGTCAGCTTAACTCTGATGATGGCTATGTTGTTGCTTACATTAGCAGTCTGGGGTTCAGATGGGCTGGTTCAGCAGCTAGTTTCCAGCTCTCTTATCAGACAGTGGGTCTTACCGTGATCATCATAACATGGTTCTACACTGATAAGTCGAAAGCTACAGTTTACTTTCAAAATTAGAAATCCTAAAGAAGAATATTGTTTGTCCATGTGTAGACTTCTACCTGGGAAAACTAGACTATTGGCAAAAGTACAAAAGTTGGCTGTTGCTTTGAACACTAGTCTCTGATTTCTGCCCACTGAATTCTTCCCACTAAATACTACAAGTTGGTCTACCACTGTGTGTGTGTGAAGATGATTTGTTAAGCAGTAACTAAGTTTGTCTTATTTGAGTCATCAGTGAATTAGTCCTCTGCATCTGGCAGAATCTCTGTGAATTAAGAGTTTCAATGAGCCACCAGATTTTATTACGATCATGGGGAGGTAGATTATATTTCTCCCTGTGTACTAATTGTTGGGTGTTCATTGAATCCCGAGCTGATGCTAGGGTCATTACACTGAAACCTTGAATTGGACTGCGGCATATACATACTCCTGTCACCAGGGCCCAGCACAGGACTATGTCTCCTTTTTAATTTAAGCTTATGTGCAAGTATTTTCTTGTTTTAATTCTCATTGTTGACACAACTTATTTTGGCTTTGAACACCCATTGACTAATTTATAGAGACTGAACCATGATGTATTCCCGTTCAACTACACATTGCAATAACCTTTCTTTTGTTGGACTACCTGGATTAGAGTGACCAAAGTCATCATTTTGAAAGCAGTCCTCAGTCCTAATAATGCAGAATATTTACATTACTTTGCCAGCACTAGAGCGAGAATGTTTCTTGTGGATCTCAGGGATTATCCTCACATCCCCTAATGCAACCATGAGAAAACACTATATTGTTATCCAAAATCAAGTCTTTGTCAGTATTGCATTCCCATTGCAAAACAGTTAAGAATTGAAGGAGTTCTGAGATTTTACCATGCTGAGATTTTTAGCAACCTCGCATGTTCCTTTCTTACTGTTTCTATTGGGGAAATGAGAACTTTGGTCAGAGACAGTGAACTTTATCACTCACAGCATAAGCAGCCATTGTTACTTTTGTAACCATTCCCTAATCTCAGATGAATACACAGAGTAAAATTTTGATGCCTATAGATTTAGTGGGCTGTTATCATGAAGAAAGTTTAAGACATGGTAAAACACTAATTATATTAATATCTTTATGCATTATTTATTAGAATCATTTATTTATTAGTATCTTTGCCTAGGATAAGTCTATCATGACTCAAGATTACTTGCTGCAAAAACAATCATGAGAAATGGCATGGGAAACCATGATCATTGTCTTTCCATTTTTCCTTCTGCTTTTATTGAGATGTAATTGACATAAAACATTGTGTAAGTTTAGGTGCACAGGGTAGATATTTTAGTTACATGTATCATGAAATAAATATTATAGCAACTTTAGGGAGAATTCATTTTCTCTTTCAGATAAAATATTAAAGAAATCCAATTTTTCTTTTGGTTGTGATGAGAAATCTTATGGTCTGCTCCCTTAACAGCATCCATATATAACATAAAGCTGTATTAATTGTATTTATCATGTTAATGGGTACCATCCCTTGGACACGTTTATTTAACAGCTGGAAGTTGTATCTTTCTAGTACATTAATCTAAATTTCCTTTTCCATCTCCTTCCTCTGTTAACTACAAATCTGTTTTTTTCCTATAAGTATGTTTGTTTGTTTTTGAAGTGTAATTTAATGTATAACACTGTGTTAGTTTCTCTTACATAATATACTGTTTGCAAATTTTAATACATTTCAAACTGATCACAAGAATAAATCTTATGATATGTTGCTATTTAAATATATTTCATAGTTATTGACTATTCCCCATACAGTACATTTCTTGTCCCTGACTCATTTAATTTGCAACTTGGAAATTTTCTCTCTTAGTTTTCTTCAACTATTCCTTTTTCTTCACCACATTTCCCTAATTCTTGTGAGCAACCTGTTTCTTTCTTTATCTATAACTACTTTTCTGTTTTGTTATATTCATTTGTTTTAAATTCCAAATATGAATTAAATCATTTAGCATTTGTCATTGTCTGAATTATTCACTTTGAAAATTACCCTCTTTGTCTACCCATTTGTTGCAACTGACAAGTACTTATAATTTTTAGAGCTGAGTAAAAACCCATTGAAATTTTATGTGTGTGTGTGCATATATATATATAGTGTGCATATATATTTATTAGTGTGTGTATATATATATATACAAATATAGATAAATCTGTAGTTAATAGATGAGTAGATATATATACTATAAACACACATTTTCTTTATTCATCATTTATTTATGAGCAATAAATTTGTTTCTATATCCTGGCTATTTTAAGTAATGCCACAGTGAATATAGGGTTGAATTTATCTTTTCTGATTAGTGTTTTTATTATCTTGGAATAAGAAACCAGTTATAGAAATGTTGGATCATATTTCATTTTTAATTTTTAGATAAAACTCCAGAGTGTTTTCCACAGTGGCAGTACAAATTTACATTCACTCAAGCATTGAATCAGGATTCTTTTACTTACATCCTCACCAATATTTATATTTGTTATCTTTTTGATCATAGTCATTCTGACAGGAGTGACATAAAATCTCGTGTTATTGACTTGCATTTTTCTGAAGGTTAGTCATCTTGACTATTTTCATGTGCCTGTTTATTATCTATCTCCAACTGTATATTCATTTTTTGGTAATGGGCTAAATGACCATAACTGTCCGATTTTATTTTTAGGCATTCTTTGTGTTCCATTATTCTGTTTGTTCCGTGCCATTACCATATTCATTACTGCAGCCTTGTAATATAGTTTAAAATCAGGGACAGTGATACTTTCTCTTTGTTCTTTGTCAAAGAAATTGTGTTTTTAGTTTGTTTGTTTTCTTTTCTTTTCTTTTTTAGTGATTTCAACACTTTTGTGTTTACATGTAAATTTAAGAATTATTTTTTGTGTCTGAAAATGCCTTTTGTATTTTGATAGGCCCTGAATTTAATTTGTGTATTTTCTTGGCTAGTACTGTCATTTAAACAATATTCAATTCCTAATATATGAACAGATTATTTCCTTTCATCTGTTTGCATTATCTTCAATTTCTGTTTAAAATATTTAATAGTTTTCTGAGTACAGGTCTTTTACCTCCTTGGTTGGATAGATTTCTTGATTTTTTTTTTGGAATGCAACTCTAAATGAGACAGTTCACTCTCTTTCTCTATCTGTTAGCTTGCTGTTAGTGTGTAGAAATGCAAGATTTCTGTATGTTAATTTTACATTCTGAAATTTTACCAAATGCATTGATAAGCCCTAGTAGTTTTGTGGCATCTTCTTTGGGATTTCTGATTAATGTATTTCATCTGCAAACAGATTCTTTTACTCCCTTTCTGAAACAGCTATATTTTATTTACTTTTATTTTGGAAATCTATGGCTTGAATTTCCAATACTACACTGAATAACAGTGGTAAGAGTGAGCATTCTTGTCTTCTTCCTGCTCTTACAGGAGATGATTTCTGCTTTTAATCATTGAGTGTCATGTTAGCTGAGTTTTTGTCATTTATGAACTTAACTGTGTTGAGGTATGTTTCCTCATGCCCACTTTGAGTAGAAATGTAATCATAAATAGATACTGAATTAGTCAAAACATTTTATGACCCTTTTGAGGTGACCATATAATTTTTATTTTTCAATTTGCTAGTTTGGTGTATCATATTGATTAATTTGTGGGTAATGAATCAGTTTTGCATACCTGGAATAAAATGGACTTAATCATATTGTATAATCCTTTTAATGTTTTGTTGACTTTGCTAACAATTTAGTGATCATTTTTGCATCTATGCTTATCAGTAGTATTTAACCTGTAATTTTATGGTTATTTGTTCCTGTTTTAGTAGTAGTGTGATACAGAAATGTGGGCTAGGAAGCCTTCTTCCCTCTGCTAATATTTGGAATTCTCTGAAAAGTATAGGTAATAGCTCTTCTCTAAATGTTTGGCAGAATTCACCTGTGAAGCTGTCTAGGCCTGGAATTATGTTTCTTGGGAGATTTTGTTTAATTACTTATTCTATTTGATTAGTGAAAATCTGTTAAAATTATCTATTTCTCATTCCATCCTGGAGATTAGTCTTTCTAAGAAATTGTCCATTTCTTCTAGGGATTCCATTTTAATTGGCATATAATTTTTTGTATTATTTATGAGGCTTTGTGTTACTTTGATATAAGCTGTAACTTCTCATTTATTTTGGAGCTTTTTAATCTGTTCTCTCTTTTTTGCTCATGAGTCTCATTAAAGTTGATCAGTTATATTTATCTTTCAAAAGGCATTATTTAGTTTGTTTAGATGTTTCTATTTTTAATCTTTATTTTATTAATTCAAGTTCTGACCTTTCAGCTGTCTTTCATTCTACTAACAAGTTTGTTTATTATTTTTCTACATCTTTTGTTTGTAAGATTATGTTTTAAGGGAGAGATGTTTCTAATTTGTATAAGTGGGATTATTTTCCTATAAGCATCCCTATTAATACTGCTTTTGCTATACCCCATGGACTTTGTTTTTGTTGTCATATTTCTTTATATATTTTTCTTTGATTTATGCAGCAATCCATTGGTTGCTTAATGTTGTATGATTTATCCTCCACACTTTAAAACTTTTCTCAGGTTTTTCCTTTTAGTAAATTTCTATTCTCACAGAATCCATATGTTTTTTCACAAAACAAGGAGAAAAATAATAAAATTTATACAAAATTGTGAAAGACCCAAATTTTCTAAAATTATCTTCGAAAAATGAACAAAGCTGTGGGTATTATCCTCCCTGAGTTTAGAACATACTACAAAGCTGCAGTAATCAAAAAATCAAAATATATCACTAAAAGTGTCACATAGATCAATGGAACAAAATAAATAGTTGTAAAATAAACCCACATTCATATGGTCAGTTAGTCTACAATGAAGGAGACAAGAGTATACAATGGAAAAAGGGCATTCTCTTCAACAAGTTGTTCTGGGAAAACTGAACAGTACATGTAAAAGAAATATGTAAGAGCACTTCCTTCCATAGTATACAAAATAAGATAAAAATGGATTAATTTCCTAAATGTAAAACTTGAAACTATACAATTACTGACCAAGAACAGGAGCAGAACTGCCTTTGTGATAAATCATAGCAATATTTATTTCTGATCTATCTCCTAATTAAAAAAAAGGAAAATCAACAATAACAGACTTTAATTATACTAGGAAAAAATAGATGAACTTTGTGATACATGGATTCCACTTCTTGAATACGTGTGAAGTGCAAAACCTTATACAGAGCGAAGGACACCTTCAGCAAGACTTATGACAACACACAGAATAAAAGGGAGAATTTCAGACAATTAAATCAACATTTTGTTAATATCCATAATATATATATAGTATATTACAATCAATATTTAAAAAAAAAGACCCCAACTTAAAATCAGTTGAAATATATTTATTCAAACTTTTCAAAAACAGACATGTGGATGATTTTCATGCACATAAAAAGAAACATAACTTTGCTATTCATTAGGAATTCGTAAATCAAAACCAGAATGAAATATAATCTCACAGAAACCAAAATGGCTAATAACAAAATTCTTCAAATGACAAACATTAATAAGAATGTCAATAAAAGGGAACCCAGGTACACTGTTGGTGGAAATATAAATTAATGCATCCACTATTATAAAATTGTGGATAGTGCTCAGAAAACTAGAAATAGAAGCATTATATGTTGCAGCAATTCCAGTTTTTGGTATAAATCTCAGAAAAAATGAAAACATTAACTTAAAGGATATATTACCACCAATATTCTTAACATCATCATTTATATTATCCAAGGATAGATGCACAAATCAACTGCCCATCAACAGATGATTCACTGAAGTAGATGTGAGATATAGATAACATAATAAATATTTAGTCATTGCCATATTAAAAAATAATATTCTGCCATTTGGAACAATGTGAATGGACTCAGAGAGTGTTGCACATAGGAAAATAAGTCATAAGTCATGCAGAGAAAAACACTCTATGTTGTCACTTAAATGAGGAAAATAAAGATATTAGAGAAATAATCATAAAAAACAGGAACAGAATCACATATATATGTGTAGTGTACTAAGTAGTGGTTTCCTGTGTGGACAGGGTAGTAGGATGGAGAAGACAGAAATGTGCAAGCTACTAGTAATACATTAGAGAACCAACAGGGCTATATTTACAGCACAGAGAAATATTTTAATAATTTAATTGATTTTAAAGAGATTATAGGGATATATTACAGTAAAATGTGCATGTAGGTGGGAAAAACTTTGACGAAAAGAACCCAGGAAATCAAAGTATTTTGTAGTACTATGGTATTAGGGGAGGTGATTTGTTCACTTTCTTCAGCTTTCTTATAATGTCCTTAGTAGAATTTAAACTTTTAATTGAAAAAGGATTTACTTTTATATGTGACATAAGTTTAAACAATTTTTGTCTCTCCCCTTACATCTACAGTCAGTAAAAGTTCAGATCTCAACAAAAGTAACTACAACACAAAGCAATACTCCAGAACACATGTGAACAGGTGAAGTTTGGTGGACTAAAACAGACAAAGGTTGCTAAAGTGAGGTAAGAGCAGATTTGGTGTCTGCAACCAAGGCCCCCTGACTAGGATATCTGAGTACACAAGTTCAGAGAACCCAGCAGAAACAGGATCTCAGTGGTTCATACAGCTTCAGCCCCCAACTGCAACAGTACTCATGGTCATATGTATCTTGAGGGAGCCACAATGGAGACAGAAATTCCATCCTTCAGACACTCAGACATTCATGAAACTGTCCCTACTCCCCATTCACAGTGGTGGAGACAAGTTACCTTGCAACACTGGACATAGCAAAGGCACTTGCCTAATTCCAAATACCCATCTGTCTTTACAAATTTTCTCAATGTGTGCACTCTCAGGGGATATCAGATAAAATGTAGGGTTCAACGTCCCAGTGACAACAGTGGCATTAACTAACAGAGAAGTCTAAGAAATGACAATGAAAGGACATATTTTATCCAGACTGTATTTACTGGAAAGTGCCATTTTGAAATATTATCAGAGGTAGCTCAGGTAAGTAAAACAAAAATTGCACAATATTGCAAACTACCAGAAAATAAAAGCAAGGACTCCAACTCCCAATATGTTATTTAGTGTCATCAGAGCAATAATTTATCAAAACCACGACCAATCACAGTAAAATTATAGGGCACGCACACACAAAGATACACAGACAAATATACCTACACAGACAAAGACACACATGCACACACACCTGAACACACACACACAATGTCAACCCTGCAGCTAACAAATTTAAAGTCATGGTATATTACCATATAACAAATAAAGAATCCAAATATGTGTCATACAGAAACACAATACAAAAAACATTACTAAGAAAGCAGGTTAGTGAGCCCAGGAATAAATGAAAAGATGATAAGGTATACATTACCAAAGAGACTGAAACTATAATAAAACCAAACATTGTTGGAGGACCAGGAGAACTTAATAAATGAGATGAAGAATGCAACAGGAAGCATTGGAAGTAGACTGTCTTTGTGGAAGAGAGATTAGCAAACTCAGCAATACAAAACTAAAAATGATAGGAGAAGGCAGAGATACAAGATATTAAAAAGTGGGGAAATTAAACATTAGCCATCAGACTTCCACAGGAAGTGCACATTAGAGTGGAATCCTGGAGGGAGAAGAAAGTTAGAAGGCAGCTGATGGTTTTTTAAAGAATTAATAGTTGATAACTTCCTGAACCTGTGTAAGGAACAGATATACAAGTCTGTGAGCCAACAAAACACCAATAAATTTAAGAATGGGACCTCCTTCAAGATTCGTCATATGCAAATTGGCAAGTCAATGACAGAGAAAATATTTTAAAAGCAGCCAAAAAAAGTTATGATAATCTCCAAAGGAACCCCCATTAGGCCATCAGCACATGTCTGAGCAGAAAATATAGGCCAAGGGTAAATAAAATTACATTTTTAAACTACTGTAATAAGAAATAACTCACCCAATAATACTTACACTGTTATCACTTAGATATAAAGTGAAAGTAAAGACTTTACCAGACAAAAAATCCCTGAAAATGAAAAAAACAAAACCGAGATATCTTATAAGAAGTGTAGAAAACAAGTCTTCTAAGAAATATAAAATGGCAAAAATATGCAAAACATTGACCAAAATCCTAAGGAGAAACCACGAGAAATTTGCAACTGTTTCTTTGGTTATGTTTTTAAATGCTACTATACTATATGGATTAAAGATTGAAAAATAGGGAACCAGGGGCAATAAATATACATACTTCACACTGGTAACATGTTAACAACAGTAAAAGAAATAATTTCAGTCAGTTATCATAAAAGGTTAAGAGTAAAAATAAAACAATATTAAAGGAAGCTTCTATCAGCGGAAAAATGACTAAATTATACATGAGACATTTTATTTTTAATTGAAGTACACTAGATGTACTATATTGTACTATATTGTGTAGTTTCAGATGTACAGCATAGTTATTCTTACCACTTTGTAGATAATATTGCATTATGAATTATTACAATGATTGTAACATGCAATTGTTTTAAGCTAATATGTATAATTCCATGATCTATACAGATTATCCATGTTGCTTCCGTCCTTTATGTATACTAATTTTTATCTTTCAATTTTTTACCATTAAATTTTCTTTCCCTTCCCCTTTGGTAAACATAAACTTTTTCCCATATCTTTGAGTCTGCTTAAGTCTGGTCTATCTAATCTCTTTACCTCTCCATCATGTCTCAATCTATATACCTATCTATTTATCATGTATATATCTATCTATCTGTCTATCTATTTCTCTATCTATCATGTATTATACTTCTATCTATTTATCTGTCATCTATCAATAGATAGCTATAGATAGATGTACACAGATATTTGTTATTCTTTATATACCACATATAAACTATATTATAAACTTTGTCTTTGTCTAAGTTACTTCACCTAGCACAATATTTAGTAGGTCCATTCATGATACTGAAAGAGCAATTTGTTATACTTTTTCATGACTGAGTAATATTCCACTGCATATTTATAGAAACATCATATCTTCTTAAGTCCATAGTCTACTGAGGACACTTGGATTGCTTCCCTGTCTTGCATATTATAAACAGTGCTGTTGTGAACATTGGTTCTTCTGAACTTAGGGTGTTTTCCCCAGATTTTTCCTAGCAAAGTTATTACTGGGTCTTATGGTAGTTAAATTTTAGTTTTTAAACATATCTGAATAATGTTTCCTTAGAAGTTGTACCAATTTACATTCCTATCAAGAGTATATAAGACATTTCTTACCTCCACATCGTCTCCAACACTTACTATTTGTAGGTTTTTTGATAATAGCCATTAGACAAGTGTGAAGTGACACCTCATTGTGGATTTGATTTGCAATTATGTAATAATTAGTAATGTTGAGCAATTTTATCACTTGCCTGCTACTCATCTGTATGTTTTCTTTGGAAAAATATTAACTCAGGTACTCTGCTCTTGTTTTTGATTGGGTTTTTGTTTATCACCTTGAGTTGCGTAACCTAAATCCATGTTACATCTATTAACTTACATCTATTAACCCCTGGTCACTTGCACTGTTTGCAAATATGTTTTCCAATTACACAGGCAGTATTTTCATCTCACTGATAGTGTCCTTAGCTGTGTAGAAATTTTCAAGTTTGTTTAGGTCCCACTTGTTTATTTTTGCTTTTATTTCATTTGCCTTAGGAGACTGATATAAGAAAATATTCCTATGATATATAACGAATAGGGTATCATCTATATTACTTTCTAGCAGTTTAATAGAATCAGGTCTTACATTTAGGTCCTTAATACACTTGGAGTTTATTTTTGTATATGATGTCAGGGAATGCTCTCATTTCATTCTTTTACATCTAGATGTCCAGCTATCCAAACACCATCCATTGACGAGACTGTCTTTTCTCCATTGTGTACTCTTGCATCTTTTATCACAGATTCATTGCTCATAGGTGTGTGGAATTATTTCTAGGCTCTCTATCTGTTTTTATTGTTTATATCTCTGTGCCAATGCCATGCTGTTTTTATTACTGCAGGTTTGCAGTATAGTAAGGTATCTGGGAGGGTTATACCTCCAGATTTGTTGTTTTTTCCCAATATCATTTTGGCAATTTGTAATGGTTTCATGTAAAACTTAGAGTTATTTATTTTCTGGTTCTTTGGAAAATACTACATCTTCGTAACAGGAATTTCACTAAGTCTGTAGGTTTCTTTTTGTAGTACGGCCATGTTGACAATGTTAACTCTTTCAATCCAAGAGAACAAGGGATCTTTCCATTTCTTTGAATCATTTTTAAATTTCTTTGTCAATGTTTTATAATTTACAGTGTTTAGATCTTTCACATAAGTGGTTACATTTATTCCAAGATATTCGGGGGAATGGGGTTTTAAATACTTTTGCTTTCAACGTCCATTTTATGGTATCTCATGATTAATGTGTAGAAATGCAAGAGACTTCTTTACATTAATCTTGTACCCTGTTCCCTTGATGAAATTATTTATTGTTCATAGTAGTGTGGAGCCCTTAGTACTCTCTATGTAGAATGTTATGCCAGCCGTACTGGTGACAGTTTTGCCTCTTTCTTTCCATTTTGCATTTTTTTTACTTCTTTTTCTTTCCTTTTCCTTTCTTCTATTAATATTGAACACAAGTGTTGAGAGTAGGAATCCTTGTGTTGTTCCCGAATTTACCCAGAAGGCTTTCAGGCTTTCCCATGTGTATTATAAATTGTAATAAATGGCCTTTAGTATGTTGAGGGGTGTTCCCATTGTTCTCAATTTTATGAGAGTTTTGATGATGAATGTATGTTGAATTTTGTCAAATGCTTTTTCTTTGTGTGTTGACATGGTCTTGTGAGTTTTGTCCTTCCTTTATTAGATATGTGTTATGCTGATTGACTTGTGTATGTTGAACCATCCTTGTGACTCTGGAAGGAATCCAACTGATCATCATGTATAATCCTTTCTATATATTGGTGGATTCATTTGATGATGTTTTTCGAGGATTGTTGAATGTATATTCATCAATGATATTGGATTTTCATTTTCATTTTTTTTTAAGTAGTGTCTTTGACTAGTATTTTTATCAGGGTAAATGTGGCCTCATAGAATAAATTTGGGAATTGTCCTTCCTCCTTCATTTTTTAAAATGGTTTTGGGGAAAGAGGTTTTAGTGAAGGCAACCAGGCATTATGTTCAAGGGGTGTTTTTAAAATTATATATTTTATCTAACTTATACTGATTGCTCTTTTCAAGTTCTCAGTTTTCTTTTTATTCAGGGTTGGCAGTCTGTATATTTCTAGAAATGTGGCTTTTTCTTTTAGGTCGTCCATTTGGTTGTCATGTAACAGCTCATAATGCTTTCATAATCTTTTTGTATTTCTGTAATATCAGATGTTATTTCTACTGTTTCATTTCTTATATTGTTTGGGTCCAGGCTCTGTATTTCTTAATAAGCCTGGCTAAATGCTTACCTGTTCATTAATATTTTTAAGAAAATTTAAAGCTGTTGATTTTTCGATTTGTAATTTATTTTTCAACTTTTAATTTATTTATTTTCAACATAATCATTAAAGATTTCTCATTCTACTCCCTTTGGGTTTTGCTCTTATTTCTTGTTGTTTTGTGTGGTATGCTAGGTCCTTTCTATGAGGTTTTTCTTGTTCCTTCTAGAAGTCCTGATTTGTTCTCATCTTCCCTCTTAGATTTGTCTTTGCTGCATTCCATACGTTTTATGAAGCTGTGTTTTCATAGTAATGTATCTCCAGGTATGATTTTATTACCTCTTTGATTTCATCTCGTCTTTGATTTTATCATTGACCTTGTTTTATTTTATTTTATTAAAGGATGTTATTTGACTTCATGTTTGTGCATTTCCTATTCTTCTTTCTAGAGTTGATGCATAGCATCCTACTTTTGTATATGGAAAAATACTTGCTGTAATCTATATTTGCTTAAAGTCAATAAGGCTCATTTCATGACATAATATGTGGTTAATTCCTTAGATAACATCCTGTGCACACTTGAAAAGTTTGTGTTTTCTGCTTTTCTGATGCAGTGTCTAATAGCTCAGTTAGGTTCAAATGATCTAATATGCTATTAAGACCTCTGTTTCCTTACAGATATTCTTTCTGGATGATCTGGCTATCAGAAAAGTGAGGTGCAAAACTCATCTACTATTATTGTTTTATAATGAATTAATTCTTTCATGTCTACTAAAATTTCTTTTTACACTTATGATCTATGGTGTTGGGTCCATATATTATTTAATGAGTGTAATAACCTATTTTTTTATTGATTTCTTTTTCTTTATATAATCTCATATTTTTTTCATTTCGGTCTTATTTTAAAACGTATTTTGTATGAGTTGAGCATTGCAATCTGCACTTATTTGTCATTTCCATGGAATATCTTTTACATTTTTTCCATACTATAATCCACTTCCATAAAGTGAGACTTTCTGGGGGGCTGGCAAAGATGGTGGAGTAGAAAGATGCTCGTAGCTCACACTTACCATAAAAGCACCAAGACTCACATCCACAGACCCACTCAGCAAACCAGAGAACCTACAGAAGTCTGACAGAACATTGTCCTCTTCAATAGATAAAGATGTGAAAAATATGGTAGGAGAAAAGGAAGAAAGAAAGAAGAAAAGGCAAAACAGAGTGGGACAGGTCCCATGGGGAGGGAGCTGTGAAGAAGGACTGGTGCTCATTCATTGCATCTCCTCTCTCCAACTGAGTGTTATGCAGGACGGAGGGGGAGCCTACAAGGGTTGGACTTGTACATAGTACAAGTTGACTGACAGAACTAAGTTAAACAGGTAAAGAGGATCCCTGTGACACCCAGCCGAAGATGCAGCCATGAAGCTGGGTGCAGGGCCATGCTGCCCGAGCTCGGTGGTAGATGGGGATGGCTAAACTGTGGCAGCCCAGGGAAGTGGAGTGGGCTTTGTGCCATGGCTGTGGGTGCACAGGGCAGGACAACCTGGGCCCTCCATTAAACAAGAGGGCAGATGTGCCCTGTGGGGGAAGGGTGCAATCCCCATCTCTGTAAATCCACAAAGATTTCTAGGTGAAGAGAGCTGGGGCTCAGACACAGCCACCATAGCCTCTGGAGCTTTGCACCCAAGTGGCAGTGGGGGCAAAACCTGCATCTACACCTAAGGACTTAGCAGCCTCAAGGTCCAGTCAGAGATTTGTCTACAGCCTGAGGCAAATAGTATCCTACTGTCCTGGTTCCTCAGAGAACTTGTCTGCCAAGACACACAAGGAGCTGGGTTTTAGCCCAGACCAGGGACACAGCTGTTCCTCATTCTTCCATAAGCCCACTCCTGGTGGGCAAATCTAAGGCAGAGCATACAGTGGCACAGAGGAGCAGAGTGATCGGCAACCTGAGGGGGCGGGTGGCCCCTCAAATTTTGAGCTGGAATGCAGTCCCTGACCATGGTGCTGGGAGAGGGCATGATGCACACTCCTTCCTGGTCAGTCTGCAACATCTCACTGCAACATCGGGCAGGGCAGTGACAAGCGGCCCACAGTAAAGAGAGCTGCTCCAGGTGCAGTGATGTGTGCAGGAGCGATCTGCTTGCAGATAGGCACTGGGAGCATCACAAATGAAGGCTCCAATGGAGGGCCTCTGAAAACAGAAAGATGAGCTTCCAAAACAGAATGAATACAGAAAAACTTCACATTAAATGTGCACAGTTTCTAGGAGGACACAGACGACCCCTTGTTTTAATCTGTTTTTACCTGTTCCATTTTCTATTACCCTCTTAAATTTTACTTCTTATTCAATTATAAATAACCCCATTTTAATCCCTTTGAAATTTTGATAAATATTTTTATTATTACTATTATTTTTCAAATCTCTGCTTCAACTTGCTTTCTAATATTCATTATACAATGTCTTCAAAGCTTTATTTCTCCCTTTTTAAAAATTCTTTATCTCTCTCTCTCTTTTTTCTCTTTCCCAAGTTGTATTACTACATAGGCATTAGGTAGATATGCTACTTTAGGACCAGAGTAGATAACTGATACTCCATAAACTACAGTCCCAGAGAGACAGCAGAAAGATGAAGAAGTAGAGAAACCATTCCCAATTAAAAGAACAAGAGAAATCCCCTGAAAGAATAAGTGAAATAGACATTGATATCCAACTAGATCAAGGTTTCAAAAACGGAGTGATCAAAATACTGAATGAAATAAAACAGATAAAGTTTAGAGATACAAAATATGTCAAAATGAAATGGAATCTATAAATAAAAGCCAAATAGAACAGGTAAACTGATTGACTGAGATGAGGAAAGATTTAAAGGGGTAGCAAAGCTGAATATATAACACAGAATAAAGAATTAGTGACTTAGAATAAGGACAATACAAAGCACCCAATCAGAAGAGCTACAAGAGAAACAACAAGAAACAAATGAAAAAAGCATAAGGGACCCATGGGTAATAGAAAGCATGCCAATCTTGGCATGATAGAAGTCCCAGAAGGGGAAGAAAGATCAAAGGGGATTGCAAAGTTTTTTGTAGAAATCATGACTGAGAACGTCCCAAACTTAAAGAAGAAATCAGATATCCAATACAGGAAGCTCAGTGTGTCTGAAAAAGGAAGAACACATATACACCCATACCAAGACATATAATTAAGATGGCCAGAGTCAAGGAGAAAGAAATGATTCTAAAGACAGCAAGAGAATAGCAAAGAGTGAGTTACAAGGGAATCCCCCTAAGGCTCCCAGCAGATTTCACTATAGAAATACTACAGGCCAGAAGGGAGTGCAAGATATATTCAAAATCCTGAATGAAAAAAAAAAAGATAAACCCTAGGATACTTTAACCAGCAACGCTATTCTTTTTGGTAGAAGGAGACATAAAGAATTTCGCAGACAAGAAAAATCTTCAAGAGATCAGTAACACTAGACCCATGCTAAAAGTATTAATGAAATTTCTTCTCTAAAAAGAAAAGTAGCAGGATGCTACAGAAATGTGAAACTCAAAGCTTTAAAGGTGATAACTCATGAATTACAAATAAAATAAACCCAAAATTTTAAAAGAAGACATACAAATCATTGAGAATGGGAGAGGGAGACAGGAAATAAGAATTTTTTTTTGGTCTTTATTTTTAATTTTTTTCTTCTCGGTAGGATGGCTTTGAGATCATGTTACTATCCATTTAATAAAAGCAGTTATAGTAATGGTCTAATGGGCTTATAAAAAAGGGAAACAAGAAGACAAATACTTATCAGGGAGTCACTAAAAATTAATAAAATTCATGATAATACAAAATAAACTTACCAAAACTTAAAAGGAAGATGAAAGGAACAAAGAGGAAATAGCAAATCATCTGCAAATACAATGTCAAATTGGCAATAAACCAAAGCGTATCATCAATTATTGTAAATGTTAATGGCCTAAATTCTCCAGTTGAAAGTCATAGAGTGGCAGGCTGGATAAAAAAGCAAGATCCTTCAAAATGTTGCATACAAGAGACCCACTTCAGTGAGAAGGACACACATAGATTGAGAGTGAAAGGACAGAAAAGGTTATTACATACAATTTGAAAAGCCAAAAAGCAGGTGTTGCAGAACAGATTTCAGACAAAGTAGCCTTTAAAACAAAGGCCATAAAGAAAGATAAAGAAGGACATTTTATTATGATTGAAGGAGTGATACATTATGAGGATAGCACACTCATTAATACATATGAAACAAATAGATGAGCACCTAAGTACATAAAATAATTACTAACAGATATAAAGGGGGATTCATATTTGGAGATTTCAACACTGCATTTACATCACTGCACAGATCATCGAGACAGAAAATAAAATAGGCAACAGAGAAGTTAAATAATAGAATATGTGTAATAGTAATATTACACTTGGTGGATATTTTCAGAGCATTGCACCCCCCACAAAATAAGATATGCATTCTTTTCCAGTGCACGTGGAACATTTTCCAGGATTCATGATGTACTTGGGCACAAAAGAAACCTCAGCAATTTTAAGAAGATAGAAATTACCCCAAGCATCTTTACTGATCAAAATGCCATGAAGCTAGAAATCAACAAAAGAGAAATAAAGGAGAATAAAAGGTAAACATGGAGATTTAACAATATGTTATTCAAAAACCAGTAGGTCAATGAAGAAATCAAAGCTGAAATGAAAATGTACCTTGAGACAAATGAAAATGCAAGCAAAACCAAATTTATGGGACACAGTAAATCAGTGCTGAGAGAGGGGTTTATAGTGATACAGGCAATCCTCATAAAAGAAGAACAACCCCCCAAAAAAACTTAAACCAGCAGCAGAATGAACTAGAAAAAGAAGAAGAAAAACCCCAAAGGCAGCGGAAGGAAGACAAACATAAATATTGGGGAGGAAATAAATAAAATAGAGATTAAAAAATCCATACTAACAAATGAACCAATCCCAAAGCTGGTTTTTCCAAAAGGTAAGTATAATCGGAAAACCTCTGGCCAAACAAAAAGAAGTAAAGAGAGTTAGCACAAATTACCAAAATAAGAAAAGAGAATGGAGAATTTACAACAAATAAAATAGAAATATAGAATATCATATGAGATTATTATGAAAAGAATATGGAGCCAAACTGTATAACCTAGAAGAGATGGACAAGTTTCTGGAAACATAATGTCCACCTAGACTAAATCAAGAAGAAACTGACCCCTTGAACAAGAAGAGCACTAGAAATGAAATCAAAATAGCAATATAAAACCTCCCTACAAATAACAGTCCACGACCAGACGGATTCACAGAAGAATTCTACCAAACATAGAAGAAGAACTCATACCAGTCCTTCTCAAAATCTTCCAGATGATTGAAAAGAAGAAATACCCCCAAAGTGATTCTATGAAGCCAAAATCACCCTGATACCACAACCAGGCAAATACACTACCATAAAAGAGGATTATAGGTCAATATCACTGATGAAAAGAGACGCCAAAATCCTCACCAAAATAGTTGCAAAAAGAATCCAACAACACAGAAAAAAGGTAATACATCATGACCAAGTGGGGATCATGCCAGGGACACAGGGATGGTGCAACATATGCAAATCAATCACTGTAATACAGCACATCAACAAGAGAAAGGACCAAAACCACATGATCATCTCAATAGATGCTGGAAAAGCATTTCATAAAATTCAACACCCACGTATGATAAAAATTTTCACCAAAGAGGGCATAGATGGAATATATCTCAACATCATGAATGCTATAGATAACAAACCTACAGCAAACTTACTACTCAATGGTGAGTAAGTCAAATACTTTCCACTAAAATCTGGGACAGTAAAAGAATTCACACTATCACTACTCCCACTCAAGATAGACTTGGAAGTCCTAGCCACAGCAATCAAACAAGAGAGAGAAGTAAAAGTGATGCAAATTGGAAAGGAAGAGGTAAAAGTCTCACTATATGCAGATCATATGTTATTATATATAGAAAACCCTACATGATCCAGACAAAATTTACTACACATGATCAAAGAATTCATCATGTAGAAGGCTACAAGTTTAAGGTTCAAAAATCAGTGGCATTTATTTACGCTAATGATTCAGATAATACTATGGAGCTATAGTCAATATGACAGCACTGTATTGGCAGAAAAACATACATATAGGTCAATGGAACAGAACAGAGAGCTCAGAAATGGACCCACAAATGTTTGGTCAATTAATCTTAGACAAAGAGGCAAGAAATTACAATGGAATAGAGATAGTCTCTTCAGCAACTGGTGTTGGGAAAACTAGACAGCAGCATGTAATTCAATGAAGCTAGAACACTCCCAATGGAGCTAGAACACCATACACAAAAATAAACTCAAAATAGATAAAACACTTAAACATAAGACTAGATACAATAAACCTCCAAGAGGAAAATATAGGCAAAACAGTATCTGACATATTTCTCGAAAATTTTCTCATAGAAGAAATAAAAGCAAGAATAAACAAATAAGACCTAATGAAACTTACAATCTTCTGCAAGGTAAAGAAACCAGAAATAAAACAAAAAGATAAACTACAGAATGGGAAAAAATTTACATATGAAACCGTCAAAGGCTTGATCACAATAGTATATAATCAGCTCATCCAACTGAATAAGAAAAAATAAACAACCCAATACAAAATTGGGCAAAAGACCTAAACAAGCAATTCTCCAAGGAAGACATACAGATGATCAAAAGGCACATCAGAAAATGCTCAATATCACTGATTATCAGAGAAATGCAAATCAAAACTGCAATGACGTATCACCTCACACCAGTCAGAAAGGTCATCATTCAAAAATCCACAAATGACAAATGCTGGAGAGGCTGTAGAATTAAGGGAAATGTCCTTCACTGCTGGTTGCAATGCAGTTTGGTGCAACCAGTGTGGAAAACAAGATGGAGATTCCTCAAAACCCTAGGAATAGACATACTATATATCCCAGAAATCCCGCTCTAGGGAATAAATCCTTAAGGAACCCTACTTCAGGATGACACCTGCAACCCAATATTTATATCCAACATTATTTACAATAGCCAAGACATTGAAACAGCCTAAATGTCCATCGACAGTTGACTGGATAAAGAGAGGTGGTATATTTATACAATGGAATAGTAGTCAGTCTTATAAATTGACAACATAATGCAATTTTCAGCAACATGGACGGTCCTCAAGAAAATCAGTCTAAGTGAACTAAGCCAGAAAGAGAAAGGAAAGTACCAAATGAGAAGGCTCATGTGTGGAATCTAAAAACAAAACCAATCCAAACAAAGAACACATAAATAAAGAAAAGAAATAGACTCGCAGGCAGAGAATAGAAAGTTTAGGTTGCCAAGGGGTGGGGTGTGGGAAGAGATAGGCTGGGAGGTCCAAACTGTAGAATAGATAATCAGGATTGTACTATATAGCACAGGGAAATATATAAAATATATTAATATTTTAATAATTTTAATTAATAAAATATATAAAATATATAAAAGTTCTTATGGCAGCTCAAAGGGGATAAAATGGGACAACAAATGTATATATGTTCATTGTACCTAAAAAGTTGTGCTCTACAATGGAATTTGAGATGACATTGTAAAATGATTAAAAAATATTTAAAAAAAGAAAAAAATATGATCCTAAATATTACAGGTGTAAATATAAATTAGAGAGAAAAATGCAAAGAGTAGTAAAACCAAAGATTTTGTTTTTGTTTCCTTTTAATATAAGCAAAATCAAAAAACCTCTACCCAGGTGCATCATGAAGAAAAGAGAGATGCTCCAAAGAAATAAAGTAAGAAATAAAAAAATAGAAATAACAATTGTTACATCAGATATACGAAAAAGTGATCATTTTGTCAACACTTACATGCCAATAAACTGGACAACTTAGAAGAAATAGACAAATATCTACAAATAGGGATAAGGAGAAACAATTAATTTGAACAAACTGTTTACTAGAAGAAAGTTAGAATCTGCATTCAACAAAAGTTTAAAAATAGTGCAGATTTAAACAGCTTCTGTGGAGAACTGTACAAAAATAAAAAGCAGAACTTATGCTCTTTAACCTATTCAAAAATAGTGAAGATGTGGGAAACTCCCAAATTAATTCTATGAAGCTTTCATCACCCTGATAGCAAAGCAAAGAAACACAGTACAAGCAAAGGGAATTTCAAGCCAATATCTTTGTTATAGATGCAAAAATTTAAAAAAATTTATTAGAAAACTAAATCCAGTAGTACCTAAAATGAATCATACAACATGATCAACTTTAATTCATTGCAGGGTCATAAGAGAGGTTGAAATTACAAGAAATCAATCAGTTTGATACACCACATTAACCCAAGGATAAGGAAAAATGATGTGGTCATCCCAATAAATCGATAAAAAGCATTTCATAAACTTTAAATTTTATTCATTAAAAAGCTGCAACAACAATAACAACAACAAGAAAAACAGAATCAATAAAACAGAAAACTCTTACCAAAGGAGTATTCAGGAAATATATCTCAACATAACTAAAGTGTTTAATTACAGACACACAGACAACATAATATGCAAAAATGAATAAATGAAAGCCAAATTAAGGAATAAATCAAGGATGCCCACTCTCACCATTTCTATTAAACACAGTATGGGAAGTCCTAGCAACAGCAATCAGACAAGATAAACGTTATTCAAGTTGGATTGAAAGAAGTAAATGTGTTATTAATTTAGATGACATGATAATCTATATAAAGAACCCTAAAGATTCTCCATACCAAAACAACTAAAACTATTAAAGATATTTAGCAAAGTGGCATGATTGATGATTAATATACAAGAACTGTCACATTAATTTACACTAACAATGAAATACTCCATTATTTTAAAAAATCCATATGAAATCAGATCAAAAAATTAATAACCTATGAAAAAACCAAGATAAAAAATCAATACGACACTGATGAAGAAATTTGAAGATGATGCAAATAAATGGAAAGAAATCTCATGGTCTTAGTTTAGAGGAATTAATATTGTTAAAATATACATACTACAAATGATGTCTACAGATATAAAATGATTCAGATCGAACTACATGATATTTTCCACAGAACTAAAAACAGTCATATGATTTGTACAGAACTGCAAATGAACCAGAACTGCAAAAGAAACAATGAGGATAAAGAACAAAGTTGGAGGAAAAACCCACATCCCTCCCAGATCTCAGACAATATGACAAAAACAGTAATCAAAACAGCATAATGCTGGAAAACAAACAACTATATCACTGGAACAGAACACAGAGGCAGAAATAAAACATCACACCTATGGTCATCTAAACTATGACAAAGGAAACAAAAATATACAATGCCTAAAGACAGTCTTCAGCAAGTTATGTTGAGAAAGCTAGACAGCTACATGTAAATTAATGAAATTAGAACACTCCCTCACACTGTACAAAAATAAACTCAAAATGCTTTAAATATCTGAATCTAACACATGACACAATAAAAATCCTGGAAAGTAACATAGGCAAAAGAAGACATAAATTGTAGCCAAATTTTCTTATGTCACTCTCCCAAGCTGAAAACAATAAAAGCAAAATAATCAAATAGGTTCTAATAAAACTTAAAGATTCTATACAGCAAAATAAACAGAATGAAAAGATGAATTTCCAATTGGGAGAAAACATTAGGAAACAATGGAATCAACAAGAGGCTAATTTCTAAAATACACAAATCGTTCATACAACTCCATTTCAAAAATCTACAAACAACTCAGACGGAAAATGAGCAGAAGACAATTCTCTAAAGAAGACACACAGACGACAAACAGGAAAATAAAAATGTGCTCACATTCCTAATCATTACACAAATGCATGACAAATATAAAATAATGCTTTACCTCACACTACTGAGAAGGGCTGTCATTCAAATGTCTACAAATAACAAAGACTGGGGAGGTTGTGGAGAAAAAGGGACTCTCCAATGCTGTTGGTGGGAATGAAAATTGGTGCAACCACTTTGGAAACTGTATCGAAGTTCCTTTAAATATTAAAAATAGATCTATCACATGACAGAGCATTCCCACTCCTGGGCATATAAAACATAAAACCTGAAAACAAAGAATCCTATGGTAAAACATAAGAAGTACACTCTGATATTGGACTTAATTTGATTCTACATATGTCTCCTCTGGCAAGGGAAGTAGAAGCAAAACTAACAAAATATGATTGTATCACTCTAAACAAATTTATGCTGCAGAAGAAATGAACAATAAAATGAAAAGTCAACCAACACAATGGGAGAATATATTTGCAAGTGATATTTTCCAATCAAGTGTTAATATGCAACTACATGGCAAACATATACACCACCACAACAACAAAAAAGACCAAACAATCCAATTAAATATAGTGTCCGTACAAACTGAATAGTTAGATCTGAATCAATTTTCTGTAGAAAACATAGAGTTGGCTCTATGACACATGAAAATATGTTCAGAGTTATAAATTATTAGGAAAGTCATAAACCAAAAATGAGACAAGACCTCACAATTTTCAGAAGGCTCCCATCAAAAAGAAAAGAAATATATGTTGGTGAGATTGTGGAGAAAAAGGAACACTGTGGACACTTTTGATAGAAATGAAAAGTACTGATTCCATTGCATATATACATCAAATTTTCTTCATCCATTTTTCAGTCAAGGGATGTTGGGTTTGTAGGCCCCTGTCTGAAGGCTCTAGAGAGTAAGCCCATGGGGTGAACTGATAATCAAGCTGTGAGGAATGTCACATATCCAGGCTGGATAAGAAATGGCCTACTCTATGAAACCAGTATGGATGCCTGGATAGTATATGATGGGTAAGATCCTCAGAGGAGGACAACCTAAGACAGGCATGGCCAGGTGGATAAAGATGACCTACTTAATGAATTTCTGTGATGAACTTTAAAACAATTCTTTATCATATAACATCCTGTGCTTACTGCAAGAGCAACGGGACATAAATAGTTAAAGATTATTAACATTGTTATAACTTAGATGATATGTGAGGCATTGTGCATGTCCTAGATAAACCCTTCTTCTAAGAATCAATAAACAGTGAACTGCTGCGCTTCTCTCCACACAGTGTTTGTGTGTATATGATATCGTGCAAGTGACAGGGTTAATTTAAATTTTTGGGAGTATCTTAAAAGGATGTTGCATTATATATAATGCTCTCTTAGCACCTATTGAGATGATTATGTGAGTTTTATTTCTCATTCTATTAGTGTGGCATGTCACCTTTATTGATTTGAATATTTTGAAGTATCCTTAAACCCAGGGATAAATCCCTTTACTCATGTATGTGTATGATACGTTAAATGTGTTGTTGAATTCATTTTGCTAGGGTTTTATTGAGAATTTTGGCACATATGTTCATCAGGGATAATATTCCATAGTTTGCATCTAATGTCCTTTTTAGTTTTGTTATGCAAATAAAGCTGGCATCATAAAACAAGTTTGGAAACTTTCACCCCCTTCAAATTCTTGAAAGATTTGTGGAAGAATTGGTGAAAAATTGTCTTCAAATGCATGACAGAATTCACCAGTAAAGTCATCTTGTAAACTTTTTCTGTTTGGGAGGTTTGGATTACTGATTTACTCATACAAACTTTTGCACTATTTAACTTTCTAATTTCTTCTTTATTCAGTATTGGAAGACAGATCTTTCTGGGAATTTGTCTTTTATTCTAGGTCTTGCAAATCGTTGCCTAGTCATTTCTTATGATGCTATGCACCTCTACAACATCAGTGGTAAGATCAGCTCTTTTATTTATAATTTTATTTGAGTTTTTATTTTCTTAGCCAACCTAAACGTTTGTCCACTTATGTTCAAAAGAAACAGACTTAGGTATTTTTTTTTTATCTTTTCAATTGTTCCTCTTGTTATTTGCCTTACTCTCATTGAATCAATATTCTTAATTTTCTTTCTGTTTTCTCCTACATTATTGATGTTTAACGTTAAGCAGTGTGAATCTTTGTATTTCTTTTATTATTAAGTATTATTTATTTATTTATTTATTTACATATTTATTAATTTATTTATCATTGTATTACAGTCATTTACAATGTGTCAATCTGTGGTGTATATCACAGTGTCCCTGTACATGCATATATTTATGTGCCTATTAATGGTTACTTCACGATATTTAACTTACTGTCCTGTGTCATACAAAAGAAATTTTGAAAACATCTATTTTTATATATAGTGGATAACATTTATAAATCTACAGCTCCAAAATATGTCCCCTACCAGTCCCTTTCTGCAGTAACCATAAGATTATTAACTAGATCTGCAAGTGTGTTTCAGTTTTGTAGATGAAATCATAGTGTTCTCATACAAATTATTTTTTTAAGTTTCTATATGTCATGTCATGTTTTATTTTTCTTTCTCTTTTGTCATACTTCAATTAGAATGACACATTTTTGGGACATCAATTTTGCTGCAAATGTCATTGTGTTATCACTTTTTATTGCAGAATATTATTCCATTGTTTAAATACAGCATAAGTTCTGTATACTGTCATCTGTTGTTGGACAATTAGGTTGCTTCCATGTCGTGGCTGTTGTATATAGCACTACTAAGAACATTGGGGTGCAGGTGTCTTTTTGAATTAGGGTTCCCTTTGATATATACCCAGAAGTGGGATTGCTGGATCATATGTTAATTCTACTTTATACTTTAGAGGAATCCCCATCCTGATTTCCACAATGACTGCACCAAACTACATTCCTACCAACAGTGTAGGAGGGTTCCCTTTCTCCACAGCTTTGCCAGCATTTATTGTTTGTGGACTTTTGAATGATGGCCATTGTGAATATTGTGAAGTGATACTTCATTATAGTTTTGAATTGCCCTTCTCTGATTATGTCAGTGAGTAATTTTTTTTTTCATATATATGCGTGGCATTTGTATGTCTCTATTGGAGAATTGCTTGTTTAGGGCTTCTGCCCATTTTCAGATTGGGTTTTTTTTTTTTTTTTTAGTATTATTAGCTGGTATGAAGTCTTTATATTTTTGAAATTTAGCCTTTGTCAGTTGCATCATTACTAAATATTTTCTTTAAACCTGTAGGTTGTCATTTTTCTTTGTTTATGGTTGCCTTAGATGTGTAAAAGCTTATAAGTTTAATTAGGTCCCATGTAGTAATTTTGCTCTTACATCCATTACCTAGATAGGCTGTTCTAGGAGATCATTGCTGAGATTTATCTCAGAGTGTGTTGCCTATGTTTTCTTCTGGGAGATTTATTATGTCTTGACTTACATTTAAGTCTTTAAGTCATTTTGTGTTTATTCTTGTGTATGGAGTGAAGGATTTTTCTAACTCCATTGCTCTGATGCTGCTATCCAGTTTTCCCAACACCAGTTGGTGAAGAGATGGTCTTTTCAGTGTCATATTCTTGGCTGCTCTGTAAAATATTAATTGAACATACGACTGTAGATTTATTCCCAAGCTCTCTATACTGTTGCATTGGTCCATATGCCTGTTTCTGTACCAATATCATGTCGTTTTGATTATTGTATCTCTGCAATAGTGTATGGAGACCAGGCGGGTTATTGCTCCAGCCTCTTTCTTTGTCTTCAATATAATTTTGGAAGTTATGGATCTTTTTTGATTCTATATTAATCTTATGATCATTTGTTTCAGTCCTAAAAGGAAATGTTTTGCATAATTTGATTAGAACTCAGATTAAGTCTGTGGATATCCTTGGGCAGTATGGCCATTTTAACAATATTCTTTCTTCCATTACTAGACCATTGGGTATCTTTTCAATTCTTCAAATCTTTCTTGATTTCCTCAATCAATGTTTTCTTGTTCTCAATGTATAAGTAATTGAACACCTTGGTCAGAGTTATTTTTAAGCATTTTATAGTTTTGGGTGCAGTTATAAAAGGGGTTGTTTCTATATTTTGTTTTCCTGTTGCTTCAATGGTAGTGTAAAGAAATGTAATTGGTTTTTGTACATTACTCTTGCTACCTTGCCCAGTTCCTTTATACATTAAGTATTTTTTGTGAAGCTTTTACAGTTTTCTATATATACTGTCATGTCTACATATCATGGCAATTTTACCTCTTCTTTTACAGTCTGAATCCTTTTATTTCTTTTTCTTGCCTGATCGTTGTGGCTAGGACTTCCAAATTGTAAGAATGGGCATCCTTGTCTTGTCTCCGGTTTTTGTGGGAAGGATTTCAGTTTTTCACCATTGATTATTTTGCTGGCTATATGGTTGTCATAAAAAGCTTTTGTTATGTTGAGATATATTCCCTCTATGCCCATTGTGATAAGAACTTTTATTGCAAATAGATGTTAAATTTTATCAAATGATTTTTCTGCATCTACTGAGATGATCATATCGTTTTTGTCGTCCCTTTTGTTGATATGCTGTATGACAATTGATTGATTGATTTGCATATGTTAAACCATCCTTGTGTTCCTGGGATGAACCTAACATGACCATGGTGCGTGTTCTTTTTTTTAAATGATGTTGGATTCTGTCTGTTAATAATTTCCTTAGGACTTTTACATCTATGTTTATCAATGATATTGGCCTATAGTTTTCTTTTTGGGGTAGTTGCTTTGTCTGGTTTTGGTTTCTGTTTGATGTTGGCCTTATGGTTTGAGTTTGGGAGTACTCTCTCCATATCAAAATTTGGAAGAGTTTGAGGAGGACTGGTATGGATTTTTCTTTCTATGTTTGTTCAAATTCCCCAGTGAAGGTATTAGGGTCTGAATTTTGATTGCAGAGATTTTTTATTTTATTGATAATTCTATTCTATTTCTGGTGATCTGTCTGTTCAAACGGTTAATTTCTTCTTGATGCAATATTGGTGGTCAGAATGTTTCCATAAACTTCTCCATTTCTTCCTGGTTTTCCAATTTGTTTCCATAGTGTTGCTCATGGTGTTATCTTATGATATTTTGTAAATATGTTGAAATCTTTCTAGTTTCTCCATTTTCATTTCTTATATTATTTGTGTTCTCTCTCTTTTCTTGTTGGTGATCCTGTCCAGAGATTTGTCAATTTTGTTTAAAATTTCAAAAAATGTTTGATAATTTTTTTCTATTTTTTAATCTCTATTTTAATGCTTCCCTCCTTGATCTTTATTTTTCCCCCTTTCTGCTTACTTTTGGTTTTGTGTGCTCTTCTTTTCATGATTAGTTTACAGAGAACGTTAGATTATTTATTTGAAATTGCACTTCTAATTTGAGGAGTGCTTTGTCACTATGAACTTCCCTATTAAGCCTGCTTTAACTGTATTCCATAGAATTTGTGTAGTGTTTTGTCATATTTTTCAAGATATTTCTTAATTAGTTATTTTACTTCATCAATTCCCCCCTTGTTATAGTACCATATTTTGTAATCTGAATGCTGTCATTTTTTTCCCCTGTTTTTCTTGGATTGATTTTGAGTTTCATGGTATTATACTCAGAAAAAATGCTTGAAATAACTTTTATCTTCTTAAATTTGTTAAGGCTTCTTCTGTGCCTGATTACATGATCTTTCGTTCAAAATGTTCCATGTGCACTGGAAAAGAAGGTATATTCTGTTTTTGGGAGAAGTACTGTTTTGAAAGTATCAACCATCTCCAAATATTTTATCATGTCTTTTAGTAACTTTGTTCCCTTATTAATTTCCTGTGTGAAAGACCAGTCCAGTGATGGTAATGAGGTGTTATAATCTCCTACTTTGATTGTTTTTCCAGTGATTAATCTCTTTTTATCTATTAGTATTTGCTTTATGAATTTAGGTGCTCCTATATTGAGTGCGCATATCTTAATGTGTATAAAACCCTTATTTTGTATTGCTCCTTTTATCATTACAACATGTCCTTGTTTATCTTTCTCTATGGCCTTTCTTATAAAGTCTATTTTGTGTAAAGTCAATACTGCTAGTCCTTCTTTCTTGTCATGTGCATTTGCATGGAATATAATCTTACATCTTCTGAGTTTGAATTGATGTGTTCTCCTGTTACTAAAGTGGGTCTCTTGTATGCTTCATAATGTAGGGTCTTGTTATATTATCCCATCTGACAATATATATCTTTTGATTGAACCACAATGTCCGTTAACATTTCTGATAATTATTGATAGACCAGTGTTTATTTCCATTTTAAACTTCATTTTCCAGTTGATTTGGTATTTCTTTTTTGTTCATTTCTTTTTCTTTTTGTGGCTTGATAAGTTTTCTTTTATTATCTTGGTTTCTTTTTGTCTTTGTGACTTCATTGTAAGCTTTTGAATTATGGTTACCTTGTTTTGTATTTATATTGACCCGTACTATATCTGTTAATTTTACTGATTAGAATACAAACTCAAATCCATCCTACAGAGAAGACAAACAAGAAGAAAACACTCTGTATTGTCCTGTTTCACTTTCTGACACCTAAAAATTTTTATGTCCTGTTTTACAACATCATATTAATTCTGTTGTAAGTCATTGTAGCTATTGCCTTTCTAATTATGCCTTTCTCGTTTCTATAGCATCCTACTTCTTTTTTATTTAGAGAAGAACTTTCATTATTCCTATTTCTCTGGCTAAATTCTTTTAGTATTTGCTTGTGTGAAAGTTATTTATCTCTCCTTGTATTCTAAAGGATAGACTTGCTTGATAATTTATCTTAGATTATGGCTTTCTTTAATTCAGGGCTTTGAATAGATCTTGCCACTGCCTTCTGACTGCTGTATTTGTGTAGGAGTTTACAAATATTATGTATATAATTATATATATGTAAAGAACACCTGGAAATGAAGTTAACAAATAAGTTGTAAACCTATACATTAAAAACAGAAAATATTGGTGAAGGAAATTAAAACTGATCCAAAGAAATGAAAAGACCTCTTATGTTAATGATGTGAAACTATGTGGTCGAAACAACCATTCTACTAAAGGGAATCTACATTTAGTGTGATTAATATCAAAATACCTATGAGATTTTTCCTTCAAATAGAACAAATTATTTCAAAATTTATATGTAACCACAAAGAACATGAGTCACCAAAATTATCTTGAAAAAGGGTATTAAATCTAATGGTGTAAAGTTCTCTGATGTTAAATAGTCCTAGAAATCTTTAGTAATTAAAACAACATGATACTGGCTCAGAAACAGACACCATTCAATATAAGAGAATAGAGCAGCCAGATATATTCCCTCACACCTATGATCAATTAACCCATGAAAAAGAAAACAAGAGTATAAAATGAAGAAAAGACATTCTGCTCAATATTTAGTGCTGGGGAGACTGAACATTGAAAAGATACATTAGAATATTTCCTCACATTTTATACAATCCATGAGCACAGAATATCTTTCTATTTAAATTTTTTACTTATATATCTTACATCTGTAATTTATAAATCTATGTTTAGATCTTTTATTTCACTCACCAAATGTATTCCTATTTTATACTTTTTGGTATAAATTTACACACAATTGTTTTCCTAATTTATATTTATGATAATTTGTTGTTACTATACAAAAATGCAACGGATATTTGTATATTGATTTTCTATTCTGCAAATGTATTGTTTGTTCATTATTTCTAACAGTCACTAGAGGAGTCTATGGAGTTTTCTATCTATGTATAATTATGTCATCTGTAAATACTTTACTGCTTTTTTACAAGTTGTATACCTTTATATTTTTTCTTGAATAGTTGTTCTGGCTAGGAATTCTAGGACTTGTGAATATGAGCTACTTTTTCTTATTACTATACCAGAGGAAAACATTCCTGTATGTTAACATTGAACTTGAAGTTACTCATGGGTTTTTCATATATGGCTTTTATTATGTTTTGTTACATTCTATGTAGAGCGAATTTGTTAAGAATACATTTATATAAAAGTTAAGATCACATCTCTCAATAATTTTCCTACATTTTTTGAGATTTTTTTTAAAATCTTTGTATTTTAAGGGATGTCATCACATATATTAATTTGCATATTTTAAATAATATTTATGAATCAGGTCTAAATCCTACTTAAATATAGTTTATAATACTTATAATATCCCATGAATTCAGGTTGCTAAAATTTATTTAGAATGAAATTTACAGATACTGAAGGAAAAATTTACATTGTAGCTTGATTTTACATTTTTTTATTTAAAAATTTTATCTCTCATTTTGAATTTGGCTTATGTTTACTGGAATTTATGTCTAAATAAAGAATATAATTTTGGTTGAACTGGACTTACTACAGTTTACTGATACAGAACATAGTTATCATTTACAAATAGTGAACAAATCACTTGCCTTAAAATGCCATATTGTTCTAACAATGGCAACTGTTTCAAGACTGAGAAACATATTGCTTCCTAAAATGCATTACCTGGTCTTTTCAACCTCAACACATATATACTGTTGTTTCTTTGTTTTCTGATTACTTGTTTGTTTGCACCGTAATGGAGACACTGCTTATTGAACACAGGATATTGTGCATATGTGTATTTATCAACCTCATTTTGGAACACTTAGCAGAAGCCACAAGAGTATAGATTATAAAGATGACAAGAAAATTTATTACTTCTAGGGACGGAAAAACCTCTGAGTGAAAGAATGGCAAAAATAAACATTTGTAAATATACAATAAGATTGTCTCTTTTGTAATTTTAATGTAGAATATTTTGTTACATTAGTTTTACTTATAGAACTGAATTACAATTTTAATCAAAAATTCCCAACTTTGGGATTTCTAAAAGTTGATTATTTTAATATCATTTTATTTCATAAATATTTACCATTTATTTATAAACATACCAGATAAACTGATATTTATTCTGCTCATGTTATGAATATAGAGCTACTTATTTTAAGGTACACAGATAAATACCTACTTCCATTTCCAAATCAAATTATGTTTCACATTAATTACAAATCATCATGAAATAGTTATACTATTTATGTACAGGTTTTACACAAATTTCACTTTAAATTACAAAACTTTGAATTTATTTTATATATATTGTGCATTATTTATACTCTGTTCACAAATCTGGTATAAATTTGTGTTCAAAAGTATGGAGATTGGTTTTATTTCTTAGACCCCAAAATTAAATTATTTAAAAAGATTTTGTGGGGATAATATTTGCAGAGCATACTATAAATATCAGCTTCCTATATGTTTCAATTTAACTGGATTAATGAGAAGTAAACTCTGGCTGAATGTTAGACTGGAGTTGCTAGGAGAAGAGTTTTTTGTGATGTCATAGCTACTCAGGTTGAGAAACATTGTGATGGCCTAGCAGTTTATCTGTGCAGGCCTGCCAGAGCAGCATTTGAAGTTACAGTGCACAAAATCATGCAGATTAGAAAAGTAGCCATAGAAAAAGTTATTTGAGATGGCACAAATTTCTTCAGAAATTCAACTTGTGTCTCGTAAAGATGGACCAACAGGTTCAGGAAACTCTGGTAGATGTCTATTGTGTGATCAAATAATTTGTGGGGACTTGGACTTGAAGTCTATGACTGAAGAAAATGCTTTTCAGACTATGTCTGAAGAATCCTTGATAAAAAAACCATGTTACACACATTGTGTCTATGAACCAGATGAACATAATGATTTTTGTTCTCTGACATATCCAAGAAAACTCCAGAAAATGGCTGGGAATGACGAATATAATTCAATCTGTTGGGATGATAGTGGAACTTTCATAGTGATTGATGAAGATGTCTTTAAGAAGGAAAATGTGGAAAGAAAGGCCCATTTCAGAATATTTGAACCTGGAAGTCTGAAAAGTTTACTTAGACAGCTTAACCTTTATGAGTTTAGTAAAGTGCGGTAGAATTTTCAAAGACCTGCTTGTCTAGCTGACTTTCTGGCAGAAGAAACAGAAGTCTCCACTTTAACCAAGGTATTCAGAAATTTTAGTTTCCACTTGGTAACTTATATATAAAGTTTTATTTTGTACATCAATCTATGGTAATATATATGTAAAGCTAGATTTTGAAATTTGTATAAAATTACTAAGGCTAAATTTCTTCATTTTTCCAAAAATGAGGACAGTAACTTTAGTATTCAAGATAATGAGAAACTTTGCTTGCAATCATCAATCTTATCAGAAATCTAAATAAATGTATTAAAGCTGCTTTTGAAAAGTGACATTCATCATTAATGCAAATACTAAATTTTAAATTTGATGACTATACTATTTAAATGTGTATTTTCCAAATAAGGAATTTCAAAATATAGTCAGCAATGTTCATCTTTTGATGATATTATCTTTCCATTGTAAACGTGAAATCTGAGGTTTTATAGGTTAGGCTTATTGTAGTCTTGTATTTCGGTTTAAAATATTACTAAAATATTTCTCCTTTGGTTGTAGCTGCAGTTCTACCATAATTCAAATTTTAAATGACGCTTTCCCCAGCTTTTAATGAGAATAAAAAGAAGAGTTGTGATTAATAATGTCTCTCTGGTATCTCCATTGGCTGAAGATTTCAATAAGAAGCACATTAAAGCAGGAGTTAATGTGGATAATCATAATTCTGGTTTTGTGGCTGACGCTAGTAGAGAAAGAGCATTTTTACCTTTTGCAAATTTAAACATGCTTCTAATAAGAAAGCCCTCTACTAGCCACATAATTGGTGATACAACTACCCCAATCAGTGATGATTTTTCTCCTCCATCATCAGTGTCAGTTAGACCACCAGAACAAATTGCAGTGGATCAACGTGCTATTTTAAATCAGTTGAATATTGTCCACAGGCACTCTCAAAGCAGCTACACTGAATCAAATGGCCGTGTGTGAACTTCATTACAAATACAACTTCTGCTTCTCAGTACAGCATCTTGTCTCATATACAGAGCAAATACTTTGGACTGATGGTGGAGCCTTCTACTTTTCCAAATAGATATCACAACATATCTGCCAATGAAGGCCGACTTTCTAAACTTCAACCAGGGAGCAACGCACTGTTTCCAGTGCCAGTGACAGCTGATACATCAGCTACCTCTCTTTCAAGGTCAACTCATCAGCAATCTTCAGTTTATGAACGTCAACCTAATTACAACTGATCTACCAGAGGACTACCAGATTATGCAGGATAACAAAGATTAAAATTGATGTTGGCATATGTCCACAAATATCTGCAAATTACTTATTTGAACAATAATCATTGATGTGTACCTGTATTTTCCTTATAATTTTTAAATAGGGTTAAGAGTTAAATGGGAGACTAAGTTACCATTTAAAGAAAAAAAGAGATATTTGATTGATATGATCATTTGATGGAACAATATGGGAGTAAATTTAAATAATTTCTTGTATGGAGGAAGAGTAAATGGAAGAATTTGGAAAAAGGCTAAAATATGTAGGGAGGGAAAAGTACTAAGTGGTTTCTGTTTCATTCTGGAAAGTATGAAACGTGTTAAGTTAGGATAGGTTGGAACAGGAGATAAATGCAGGAACCAGCCCAGGGATCATGGTCTCTCTTATGTCATCCCTGGAATCATAAAGGTCACAAGATGTAGTCTCAGATTGCACATTCAGCATGTGGTAGAATAAATGAACTAATTTTATCTATGGTCTTCTTTGTGCTGTTCTGAATGCATTCCAATTGGTGCTTTCAATTCCTGCCCTCAAGTGTCTACACTATATTTTCTAGTCAATACTTCATGTTGCTTTTATGTTCCAGACAAAAACAAGCTTACATCATCAGGGTGGCACTTAATGCCTTTCCAAATCTAAGCCCACAAACTTAACTTAGTTTATTCATTTTCTTCTAAATCTGGCATCTACTACCTTGGCATATCTTTATGTTTCACTGTATCTGGAGATACATCCAGGCAAATGCTTGTCAACTATGTTAGCTGCAACCTCACCACTTTTACTCCAGCTCATCCTTGGACTTTGGGTGTCCTCCTTTTACCTACTTAGATTTTCCCAGTCTCAGAACAGAAACCACCTCCTCCAGATGTTTTCTGTCTATCCACCTTTCCTTGTCTAACTTGCATACCAGCACAGTAAGCACAGCACATGCCAAAGGATGCATTTTACTATTTATTGAATGAAAAATATATGTTGACTTTAAGCAAAATATACTTTCCTGAAACAACAAAACTCTCATGGTTTTCAAACTATTTCGTTATGGTCTTTACTCTTCACCACAAACTAGCTCTTTTCATAGCCCAATGTCTAGTCACACAAGACAGTAAGGGGAGGTAGGTACAGGAGACAAAATATTATTTTCTTCTTAATTCATGCTTCCAGTGGCCTAAAGCATTCCATTCTCATTTGCTGGATTTTTTCCTGTCTATTCAACACCCACCAACCCCAAAATAGATGATTCTCTTCCCCATACCAATAACTATACTGCCTTCTAATTAATTTACTTCTTAGAATCAGAGCTTTGTCCAGAAGAGTCAGTGCCATTGCAAATATTTAATGTATGTTTATACACCCCACATAATTTGTGACCCTTCTAAACTTCACAAAGTAAGTACCTAATTGAAACTAGACCCTTTGTAGTGGTGGTCATATTCAGGAACCAAATTGCAATCTAAATTGTGTGGACTAGAAGGAGGTGAGGGTGGTGAAATTAAAAATTTGTCCAACTGTAAGAATACCAAATTTCTGCAGATATTAGGAAATATAAAATATTCATGGAAGACTTTGACTATTTCCCTTTAATTTAAAATAAAAGGTGAAGCATTTTCAGAATGTGAAATGCCCTGATATGCTGGAAAAATTGTAGGCAATGTCAGGTAGCCTAAGGCTTCTGCTCACAATAGTGCAGCCATTGTCAGCTGAAAAGAGTGGAATGGCAACACTGAGTCCTGAAAATTTGTCACCAGTTGTGAAGAAAACCTTTGATTATCTGGAAGATGGGCAAATGGGCCAGGGTAAGCTCTAGCAACATCCCAGCAGTATAGCCCTTACCAAGAGAAGAAAAGAACCCGCTTGCAGCAGGAGATCTGTGTCTGGACAGCAGTGGTTGTTCCTACAACAGAAACATCAATCTTTTAATTTTATCAGCTCAACACTGATAGTGGCTATGTTGTTGCCTACATTAGCAGTCTGGGGTTCATATGGGCTGGTTCAGCAGCTAGTTTCCAGCTCTCTTATCAGACAGTGGGTCTTAACATGATCATCTTAACAAGGTTCTATACTGATAAGTCAAAAGCTACAGTATAATTTCAAAATTAGAAATTCTAAGGAAGAATATTATTTGTCCATGTGTAATTTTCTAACTGGGAAAACTAGACCATTGGCAAAAGTACAAATGTTGGCCTGTGCTTTGAAAACTTTTGTCCGAGCTATGCCCACTGAATTCTTCCTACTAAATATTACAAATCTGTCTACCAGTGTGTGTGTGAGTGAAGGTGGATTGTTAAGCTGTAACTAAGTTTGTCTTAGTTGAGTCATCAGTCAATTATTCCTCTGCATCTGGCAGAATCTCTGTGAATTAAGAGTTTTATTGAGCCACCAGATTTTCTTCCGATCAGGTAGAGGTAGTTTATATTTCTCCCAGTATACTAATTGTTAACTCTTCATTGAATCCCGAGCTGATGCTAGGGCCAACCAATGAACCCTTGAATTGGACTGAAGCATATACATTCTCCAGTCCCCAGAACGCAGCACTGGACTGTGTCTCCTTTTTAATTTAAGCTTATGTCTATGTTTTCATTTTTTTAAATTCTCATTGTTGACACAAATTATTTTGGCTTTGAACACCCTTTGAATAATTTATAGAGACTGAACAACTGACTTATTTCTTTTCACCTAGTAATTGCAATAAACTTTTTTCCTTGGACTACCTGGAATAGAGTGGGCGTGGTCATCATTTTGAATGCAGTCCTCAGTCCTAATAATGGGGAACCTTTACACTTCTTTGCCCAGCACTTGAGCAAGTATGTTTGTTCTGGATATCAGGGTTTGTCCTCACATCTCCTAATGCAACCATGAGTAAAAAACACATTGTTATCCAAAATCAAGTCTTTGTCAGTATTGCATTCCCATTGAAAAAGTTAAAAATTGTAGGAGTTCTGAGATTTTACCAAACTGAGATTTTTAGCAACCTAGCATGTTCCTTTCTAACAGATGCTGTCGGGAGATGAGACCATCGGTCAGAGACATTGAACATTATCAATCACAGCAAGAACAGCCAGTTTTAAATTTGTATTCCATTCTCTAAACTCAGATGAATTCACAGAATGAAATTTTGATGCCTACAGAAGCAGTGGGCTTTTAACATGAAGAAAGTTTAAGGCATGGTAAAACACTAATTTTATTAATATCTTTATGTATAATTTATTAGAATCACTTATTTATTTGTATCTTTACCTAGGATAAGTATATCATGAATGAAGTTTAATTGTTGCAAAAACAATCATGAAAAATTACATGGAAAAAATAATCATTGAATTTCCATTTTTCCTTCTGCTTTTATTGTGATATAATTGGCATAAAACATTGTGTAAGTTTAGGTGCACAGAATAGTGATTTGTTTTATAAGTATCATGAAATAAATATCATAGCAAGTTTAGGGAGAATTCGTTATCTCATGTAGATACAATTTTAAAGAAATACAATTTGTGTTTTGGTTGTGATGAGAAAACTTATGGTCAACTCTCTTAACAACATTCATATAGAACATAAAGCAGTATTAATTTTAATTTTCATGTTACTATGGGGCATCCCTAGAAGACGTTTATTTTACAGCTGTTGGTTTGTAGCTTTTGAGTGCATTAATCAAATTCTCCTTTCACAAACCCTGCCTGTGTTAACTACAAATCTAATTTTTTTTTCTATAAGTGTGTGTGTTTGTTTTTGAAGCATACTTTAGTCTATAACTCTGTGGCATTTTCTCTTACATAACATACTATTTGCCATTTTTGATACATTTCAAACTGATCACAAGAATAGATATATTTATGATATGTTGCTATTTAAACATATTTCACAGTTATTGACTATTCCCCATACAGTACATTTCTTGTCCCTGACTCATTTAATTTGCAACTGGAAAATTTTGTCTCTTAAATTTCCTCAAATATTTCTTTTTCTTCACCACAATTCCTTCCTTCTTGTGAGCAACCTGTTTCTTGCTATATCTATAACTCCTTTTCTGTTTTGTTGTATCCATTTGTTTTAAATTCCAAATATGAGTAAAACCATTCTGCCTTTGTCATTCTCTGTCTGACTTATTTCACTTAGCATATTATCCTCTTGGTCTTCCCATTTGTTGCAAATGACACGAACTTATTCTTTTTAGAGCTGAGCAAAAACCCATTGTATTTTTATGTGTGTGTGTGCATATATATAAATATACATATATATATATTTATTTGTATATATAAATAAATATAGATAAGTCTGTAGTTAATAGATGGGTTGATATATATGCTATAAACACACATCTTCATTATCCATCATCTATTGATGAGCAATTAATTTGCTTCTATTGCCTGGGTATTGTAAATAATGCCACAGTGAATACAGGATAGAATTTATCTTTTCTGATTATGTTTTTACATTCCTGGAATATGTATCCAGATATGGAAATGTTGAATCATATTTCATTTTTAATTTTTAGATAAATCTCCATACTGTTTTCCACAGTGGCATCACAAATTTACATTCACTCAAGCAGTGCATCAGGGTGCTTTTTCTTACATCCTCTCCAATATTTATATTTGTTATCTTTTTGATCATCGTGATTCTGACAGGAGTGACATAATATCTCATTGGGTTTTGGACTTGCTTTATTCTGATCGTTAGTTCTGTTGACCATTTTCATGTGCCTGTTGATTACCTTTCCCCCACTGTATATTCATTATTTGGTAATGGGCTAAATGACTATAACTTCCTGATTTCATTTTTAGGCATTCTGTTTTGTTCCATTATTCTGTTTGTTCTGTGCCACTACCATATGCACTACTGTAGCTTTGTATTATAATTTAAAATCAAGGACAGTGTTACATCCTCTTTGTTCTTTGTCAAAGTTGTTTGTGCTTTAAGTTTGTTTTCTTTTCTTTTTTTTTAAGTGATTTCAACTCTTTTGTGTTTACATGCAAATTTAATAATTATTTTTTGTAAGTGTCTGAAAATGCCATTTGTATTTTGAAAGGCACTGAATTTAATTTGTGTATTTTCTTGGCTAGTTCTGTCATTTAAAAGATATTTTTTTCCTAATCTATGAACACAGTATATCCTTTCATCTGTTTGCATTATCTTCAATTTCTATTATAAATATTTTATAGGTTTCTGAGTATAGGTCTTTTACCTCCTTGGTTGGATACATTTCTTGATTTTTTTTTATAATGCAACTGTAAATGAAACAGTTCCCTCACTTTCTCTATCTGTTAGCTTGTTGTTAGTGTGTAAAAATGCAAGATTTCTGTATGTTAATTTTATATTCTGAAATTTTACCAATGTATTGATAAGCCCTCGTAGTATTGTGGCATCTTCTTATGATTTCTGTTTAAAGTATTTCATCTGCTTACAGATTCTTTTACTCCTTTTCTGAAATAGCTATATTGTATTTACTTTTATTTTGGAAATCTATGGCTAGAATTTCCAATAAAATACTGAATAATAGTGGTAAACGTGAATATTCTTGTCTTCTTCCTGCTCTTACAGGGGATGCTTTCAGCTTTTAATCAGTGAGTGTCATGTTAGCTGAGTACTTGTCTTATACGACCTTAACTGTAATGAGGTACGTTTCCTCATACCCATTTTGAGGAGAAATTTAATCATAAATAGATACTGAATTTGTCAAAAGATTTTAAGACACTTTTGAGGTGACCATACAATTTTTATTTTTTAATTTGTTAGTTTCGTGTATCATATTGATTAATTTGTGGGTAATGAATCAATTTTACATCACTGGGATAAAAGGGAGTTAATCATACTATATCATCCTTTTAATGTTTTGTTTGCTTTGCTAATATTTATTGATGATTTTTGCATGTATGCTTATCAGTAGTATTTAAACTGAAATTTTATGAGGTATTTGTTCCTGTTTTAGTGCTAGTGTGATACAGAAATGCGGGATAGGAAGCCTTCCTTCCTCCGCAAATTTTTGGAATTCTCTGAGAAGTATTTGTGATAGCTCTTCTCTAAATGATTGGCAGAAGTCACCTGTGAAGCTGTCTAGGCCTGGAATTTTGTTTCTTGGGAGATTTTGTTTAATTACTGATTCAATTTCATTAAGGATAATCTGTTAATATTTTCTACTTCTCATTCCATTCTGAGATTTGGTCTTTCTAAGAAATTTTCCGTTTCTTCTAGGGATTCCATTTCAGTTGGCATATAATTTGTTGTATCATCTTATGGTGCTTTGTGTTACTTTGATATAAGCTGTAACTTCTCATTTATTTTGGAGCTTATTAAACTGTACTCTATTTTTTCTCATGAGTCTCATTAATGTTTATCAGTTATATTTATCTTTCAAAGTCCATTATGTAGTTTGTTTTGATGTTCCTTTTTTTAATAGTTATTTTATTTATTTATATTCTGACCTTTCAGCTGTCTTTCTTTCTACTAACAAGTTTGTTTATTATTTTGCAACATCCTTTGTTTGTAAGATTACGTTATAAGTGAGAGATGTTTCTTACTTGTATAAATGGGATTGTTTTGCTATAAGCTTCACTATTAATACTGATTTTGCTATATCACATGGACTTTGTTTTTGTTGTCATATTTCTTCATGTATTTTAT